>NC_057807.1:452849683-452903392 GCF_018294505.1 Triticum aestivum | reverse complement strand
CCTCCTTGGGCTAAGGGACGAAAAGTCGAAGGCGACCTTCGGGTCGGCGTCCATGGGAGGAGGGGAAGGTGATGTAGTTTGATAGCGCTTGGACAAAGAGCAGGCAGTTGTCTTCTTCTTCGCCATCGCGGCCCTCTTCTTCGCTGCCGCGGCTCTCGTTTCACGCACGGCCTCCCACTGAGCCACCTACCGCTGCGTGGCCCTGCTGGACCAAACCGGCTCGCCAGAACTGGCTTGCTGCAGGACAAGCTTTTTCTCTGTGGTCGGAGGATCATTAGATTCGGCCTCTCCTTCGGCCGACTCCTCGGCCATGTCCTCAACTAGGGGGACCCCGGTGCCGGCACTCCTGGCCTCCCCGGAGGACTTCGCCCACTGGGTGAACTCCTTCTCCTCTGCGTCCACGACAGCCTTGTTCTCCATGCCGCCGGTGCTGCCGGCCGCCCTGACGAGATTCGTCTCTGCCACCTTGGCGGTGATGTAGTCCGGCTCTTCTTGGGTGGTGTCCTGGACGAGAAACGGCTCCTCATGATCGAGCTCCTCCACCAGGGTGTCAAAGAACTCTTGCACCACGTGTGCCGGGGCTCGGCCCAGCCGGGGACAAGACCATGCACGTTGAAGTCCGGCATCATGGCAAGGATGTCAGATTGGCGGGAGTTGTTGCTCAGAGGGACCACCCCAGCCGGCAGCCGAATAAGGGCCCCTTGCCGGTCTTGCCGGACTTCCCTGGCCTGCCGGTCCGCTCGACTCTGCCGTCGTCGAACACATCGAATTGGAAGATCCTCTGGCAATACCAAGCGTGCCCCATCACCGTGAGGTTGTGCTTCAAGCCGGGGCGGAGCCTCATGTAACGCCCCGGATACAACTTTCCATATTCGTAACTCCAACTCTTGCCTTTTCCGGAGATGCGATATGATTTTTCCTCCGTGGTTGGGTTTTTGTTTTTTTGTTTTGCATTTTGTTCATGTCTTGCATTTCATCTCATCGCATCATCCGCATTGCATCCGCATGTTTTCATAAACCTCGTAGCCGTTCGTAGTTACCGCTTCTCTCTTTGTCTTCGTTGACCTGTTGTCAAACCGCTTGTCCTTGTTGACCTTCTCTCAGACCAATTGGAACCCCTCTCTTCTCTCTTTCTCCGAGACCAACAAAACCCCCTTGTCCCCGTGGCCTTTCGTCAGACCCCATTGTCTTTGTTTTCCCCTCTCGTCTAAATGCCCACCCTCTCTGCACAGCCGCCGACCCCCCCTCGCGCGCGTCCGAAACCTGCCCGGAACCCGACCCGCTCAGTCATCACCGTTGGATCCGGATCATCCCAAAACATCCCAAAAATATCATCGATTCAGTGTTTGGACTTCCTACACATATTTTTTTCTCAACCGTCCGATTACGATCATAGGGATGCCCTAACCTAAATTCATCTGATGTAAATATTGGGGCAACCCTAGACCTAGCCATCCCATCCACCCAGTCTCATCCGCGCCGCCACCGCTCTCATTCTTCCCCTCGGGATCCATCCCCACCAACTGCAGCCTCCGACCAGATCCCTGGTTTTACCGTGCAGCCGCCCGAGCATCTCAGCGGATGGAGCGCTTTGCCTCGAAGCACAGCATCCCCTGCTCATGCCCCTGGTCTCCCTCGCCTTCCATGCCCGTCCAATCGGCAGGCCCGCTGCCGCTATCTTCTTCCTAGAGCTTCGCATCGTTGGAGTCCCACGCAAGGCGCCAAGTTCCTGCCGCCGCCGGCAACAAAAGCATCGCAATCAACCAGGCTGACCTCTTCCTTCCTTCTCCCCGTGCCCCTCTTATTCTCTCAAGTCTTTTCCTCTCTAAAACTGCCACGCCACCATTTTCTTCAGGTACTAGCTCCGCCTGACGCCATGGCCGACGGCCTCCTCAAGTCCGGTCCGCCTCGCGCCGCCTCCCTTCATTCCCGGCTGCCCCATGACCCTGCGTCCCTGCCGAAGCCTGCGCCAAGTCCCTCGCAAGCCGCCGCCCAGATCAGGCCATCCCCGCGTCGTCCCTGTCGCCAAGTTCATCGCCCGCAACGGCGCAGCCGCCCCGCTCCCCTTCTTCACCGTAGTTCTTTGCCGCAAGACCCTTCCTTGAGGAGCACCGCCGCCCTGCTGACAAGTTCCACCGCTGTCGTGGCAAGTCCCACGCCGCCGCTGCTCTGCTTCCTGTCGAGCAGAGGAGGACGACGCCTCTCCCTCGAGTCGTTCGAGCAGCGCTCGCGTTGACCGCGTCGCCAGGCCCAGCAGCCCCCCTGCCGGCCTCATCTCTCCATCCGACTGGGCCTCAGCCCATGGTGATCCACCGTTGCGCCCCCACGTCCACTGTTGGCCCAACTAGATTCGGCCCGTAATGTTTTTTCCGCTACTGCGAATTTGTCTATTTATCCAGGAATTAATGTTTTACAGAAAAGTCCCTAAACTTCATGCATTAATAACTTCATAACCGTGCATCGGTTTAAAATGATTCAAACATGTAAAATGCTTAGAATTTTGTGTAGATTAATAATTTGCCACTTTCATCCATGTTAAATATGTTTAAATTGCTGTTTACATTAATTTGCTTAAATGCCATGTTAAAATGCTTTATTTCATAACTAAATAACCGTAGCTCCAAATTTAATAAACTTTATATGTAAATGGGGTGAAAAAATGCCTAGTTTAACATGGTCCACTTTATTTTCCTGTTTAACAACTCTAAAATTATGTAATAGGCAGAACAGTACCAAAACTAGAATATGGACATGAGGATTTCCCGGAATTGTTGTTTGTTGTTCCGGCCTCATTTAAACTTGCCTAGATAGGTAGTTTTCTTATGCTTCACCCCTTGTCATGTTTAACAACATTTATTATTGTTGGGTACATAATCAAGAGAGAACTAAATAACGGATGTGGCGTTTCGTCAATATGCAACTCGTTGCATATTGAGCTCCACTTAATTTGTAGTGTTGTTTGTTGCACTTTGACATGCCATGCCTCATTAAACCGGACATGCATCATACTTGTTTGTGCATCATGCCATGATTATGCTTGTGTGTTTACCATATTGTTTGCTTCTTTCCGGTTTGCTTCTCTCGTTAGCTTCGGTTTCGTTCCGGAGTTGTGAGGATTCGTTCGACTACGTCCGTTCATCTTCTTCATGGACTCGTTCTTCTTCCCAGCAGTATTTCAGGCAAGATGACCGCTACCCTGGATCTCACTACTATCATTGCTATGCTAGTTGATTCGTTCTATTGCGATGTTGCGCTACCTATCACTTGTTCTTCAAGCCTCCCAATTTGCCATGTCAGCCTCTAACCTTTTCACCCTTCCTAGCAAACCGTTGCTTGGCTATGTTACCGCTTTACTCAGCCCCTCTTATAGCATTGTTAGTAGCAGGTGAAGTTGAAGATTGCTCCATGGTGGACAGGATTATGTTGGGATATCACAATATCTCTTACTTTATTAATGCATCTATATACTTGGTAAAGGGTGGAAGACTCGGCCTTATGCCTGGTGTTTTGTTCCACTCTTGCCGCCCTAGTTTCCGTCATATCGGTATTATGTTCCCGGATTTTGCGTTCCTTACGCGGTTGGGTGATTTATGGGACCCCCTTGACAGTTCGCTTTGAATAAAACTCCTCCAGCAAGGCCCAACCTTGTTTTTACCATTTGCTTCACCTAGCCCTTTTTCCCTTGGGTTTCCGGAGCCCAAGGGTCATCTTTATTTTAGACCCCCCGGGCCAGTGCTTGTCTAAGTGTTGGTCCGAACCGAGTAGACTGCGGGGCCCCCTCGGGGAAACTCGAGGTCTGGTTTTACTCATAGGATGTCTCATCCGGTGTTGCCCTGAGAACGAGATATCTGCAGCTCCTATCGGGATTGTCGGCGCATCGGGCGGCTTTGCTGGTCTTGTTTTACCATTGTCGAAATGTCTGGTAAACCGGGATTCCGAGTCTGATCGGGTCTTCCTGGGAGAAGGTATATCCTTCGTTGATCGCGAGAGCTTATCATGGGCTAAGTTGGGACACCCCTGCAGGGTATAAACTTTCGAAAGCCGTGCCCGCGGTTATGTGGCAGATGGGAATTTGTTAATGTCCGGTTGTAGATAACTTGACACCAGATCCGAATTAAAATGCATCAACCGTTTGTGTAGCCGTGATGGTCTCTTTTCGACGGAGTCCGGGAAGTGAACACGGTTTTTGGGTTATGTTTGACGTAAGTAGGAGTTCAGGATCACTTCTTGATCAGGTGCGCGAGAGGCCTGGGCCATGGTGAAAACACGGTATTCCAAGCTTGATCCAAATCATGTGGCCCGGGTTGGACCTTTAGTGTCAGATGGAAAAGAAATTCCCGTTAGTTTGGTATATGACCAGGTAAAAGTAGCCGCAAAATATTCTCAACAAGATTGTTAGCTAGAAAACCTGTTGGACGGCATAGAAGAGGAAATTTTTGAGTCAAAGTGACTATGTACTTTCCTCCTTGGACGGATTGTAAAATTGTCATGGCAGACCTTTTCGCTTCGACCTCTTGACCCGAAGGTGCAGAGTGTTTCCGAATACCTGAGCGGCTAAATAAACCGGGGTATGCATGGAAACCAGGCGTAGGGGTCATAGTTGCTTGAATAGACAAGTTGTATCCGGCTACCTATGTTATATTACATTATGATTGTAAGAAACATATTCCAGAGAGAATAGTTCCGTTAAGGGTTCCTTTCCTTGGGTGAGCATGCATTAACGT
Organism: Triticum aestivum; assembly: GCF_018294505.1. NCBI lineage: Eukaryota > Viridiplantae > Streptophyta > Magnoliopsida > Poales > Poaceae > Triticum > Triticum aestivum. The sequence goes on along the minus strand of NC_057807.1, from coordinate 452,898,668 downwards.
GCATGTCCGAACTGTGATTTGAAAAATTACAGTATACATAACATTTGGGGTTCATAGTGTAATGAGTTAAAAACATCTTTAGTACGCCGACCCAATATTCTCCTAAGAACGCTAGCTTTCGGCTTCACCCAGTCTGAGGTACACATCCGGATGACCCGGCAGTAACAATCGCAGAGGTGCTCCCTTTATGCCCTAGCCGAACTAACGGGAATGTAGGGCATAAGCACAGGAGCCAGGCAACCCATCTTGGCCAAAACTTAAGTCATATCGATGCATATAATGGCGAAGAAAAGGTACATACGAGGAAAAGACACATATGTGGTGAGCTTGATGCTCAGAAAATAATAATAATAAGCTTCAGTACAAGAAGCCCCCAGGTATAATGGACATACATGTTTTGAGATGTGTACGTCATAGGTGCACGGTCTAACCGCACGAAAGCTTTAAGGCTAAAAAAGGAAAAGCGAAAAGAGAGGAAAAATAAGAAATAATGTAAACAAAATGGAGAAGGAGACGAACAAAGAGTTCGGCGCTAGGCGTAGAATCTTCAGAGTCTGGCCGCGTTCCATGGGTTCGGCTCTAGGCGATTATCTGATGCATCACGCAGGCGGTACGCTCCTCCAGTGAGAACTTCGTCAATGATGAAGGGACCCTCCCATTTCGGCTTGAGTTTGTCCTTTTTCTTCTCCGGGAAGCGTAGAACGAGTTCGCCAACATTATGAGTTTTGGCCCGTACTTCTCTACTTTGATATCTGCGAGCCTGTTGTTGATAAAATGTGGAACAGGCTTTTGTGACGTTGTGCTGCTCTTCCAGGGCATCCAAGCTATCCTGTCGATCAAGCTTGTCCTCTCTCTCTTCATACATGCGCACTCGAGGTGAGTCATGAATAATGTCCCAGGGTAAAACAGCCTCTGTGCCATACACCATGAATAAAGGTGTATATCCGGTGGTGCGATTGGGCATGGTCCACAGCCCCCAGAGTACAGAGTCGAGCTCCTCAACCCAGTGCTTGTTTGTTTCTTTCAAAGACCGCACTAGTCTGGGCTTAATGCCGCTGATAATAAGACCAGTGGCTCATTCGACTTGACCGTTTGTTTGCGGGTGATAGACGGAGGCGTAATCGAGCTTTATGCCCAGATTAACACACCGGGTTTTCACCTCATCGGCTGTGAAATTGGAGCCGTTATCAGTGATGATGTTGTGTGGAACACCATAACAGTGCACAACGCCGGATATGAAGTCTATCACTTGTCCGACCTCGGCCGTTTTAACTGGTTTGGCCTCTATCCACTTAGTGAATTTATCCACCATGACCAACAGATATTTTTTCTTATGGCTCCCTCCTTTAAGGGGTTTGACCATATCAAGCCCCCAGACCGCGAAAGGCCAAGTGATGGGGATTGTTTGCAGAGCGGTGGGTGGCATATGGCTTTGGTTGGCGAAAATCTGGCATCCAACGCAATGTTGGACAAGGTCATGTGCATCTGCTCGGGCAGTTGGCCAATAGAAACCTGTACGGAAGGCCTTGCTTACAAGGGCCCGAGCCGTGGCGTGGTGACCACCGAGACCGACATGAATTTCAGCCAAGAGCTGCCGCCCCTCTTCCTCGAAGATACATCTTTGAAGTACTCCAGTAGCGCTTTTCTTGTAGAGATCTCCATCATGAACCTTGTAGGCTTTCGAGCGCCGGACAACGCAGTGCGCCTCATTCTGGTCCTCGGGGAGTTCTCGCCTATTAAGGTAGGCCAAGAAGGGTTCGGTCCATAGGACAATGACTGCCATGATAAGATGTGTCGATGGTGTTATTTCGGTGGCTAATCCCCCGATGATATCAGTGTGTTCGGAATCTGGGGTTGTAGGCGGATCCGGACTGGTGTTGCTACTCTCCCCTTGCCACACCACGGATGGCTTGAAGAGCCTTCCCAGAAAGATGTTAGGTGGAACGGGGTCGCGCTTGGCGCCGATGCGAGCAAGTACATCCGCCGCTTGATTACTTTCTTGAGCCACATGATGAAACTCAAGCCCCTCGAACCGAGCCGACATTTTGAGAACGGTATTACGGAAAGCCGCCATTTTCAGATATTTAGCATTGAAGTCTCCATTTATTTGAGATACTGCAAGGTTTGAATCCCCGCGCACTTCCAGGCGTTGTATGCCCGTGGAGACAGCTATCCGAAGACCATGCAATAGGGCCTCGTATTCATCTGCATTGTTGGAGTCTGTGTATAATATTTGGAGTACATACTAAACTATATCTCCAGTGTGGGATGTTAGAACAACGCCCGCTCCTAAGCCCGCCAGCATTTTGGAGCCGTCGAAGTGCATGACCCAGTTGGAATATGTGTCGTACTCTTTAGGGAGTTCGGCCTCTGTCCATTTAGTGACAAAGTCGGCCAGTACTTGGGATTTAATGGCCCAGTGCGGTCTGTATGTTATGTCAAATGGAAGGAGCTCAATGTCCCACTTGGCAATCCGGCCTGTGGCATCGCGGTTGTTTATTCTGTCATTGAGTGGTACTTCGGAGGCCACCATGATTGAGCACTCTTGAAAGTAGTGTCGTAGCTTCTGGGATGCCATGAAGACCGTGTATGCTATCTTTTGGTAATGAGGGTACCGGGATTTGCATGGTGTGAGGATAGTGGATACATAGTATACCGGCTTCTGAAGCGGGAATTTGTGTCCGTCCTCCTTTCGTTCGACGATGAGCACCGCACTCACGACCTGGTGTGTTGCCGATATGTATAATAACATGGGTTCACCAACGTTTGGTGCGGCCAGGATTGGATTTCTTGCTAAAAGAGCCTTTATGTCTTCTAGTCCAACCATTGCTGTGTCCGTCCACTCGAAGTGATCGGTGTGTCGGATAAGGCGATAAAGTGGCAATGCTTTTTCTCCTAGTCTGGAGATAAAACGGCTTAAAGCTGCCATGCGCCCGGCTAGTTTTTGGACTTGTTTAAGGTCTGTTGGCGTAGCCAACTGTGACAAAGCTCGGATTTTAGCTGGGTTTGCCTCAATTCCTCTATTGGAAACAATGAAGCCCAGCAGTCTTCCAGCGGGAACACCGAAAACACACTTTTACGGATTGAGCTTCATGTCATATGTATGGAGGTTGTCGAATGTGAGACGCAGATCGTCTATTAATGACTTGACATGCCTAGTTTTGATGATGACATCATCTACATATGCTTCAACTATCTCGTCGATCTGTTTCTCCACACATGTTTGAATCATGCGTTGGTAGGTGGCGCATGCGTTTTTAAGTCTGAAAGGCATGGTGTTGAAGCAGAACGGCCCATATGGGGTAATGAATGTTGTTGCGGCTGTGTCAGACTCCTTCATTTTGATTTGATGGTATCCGAGTATGTGTCGAGGAAACACAGTGAGTCATGTCCGGTTGTACTGATCGATGCGAGGGAGGGTAAATGGATCCTTAGGGCAGGCCTTATTGAGGTCTTTGAAATCGACGCATAGGCACCAGGATTTATCCTTTTTCGGCACCATCACCAGGTTTGCCAGCCAGTCCGGGTGTTTTATTTCTCGGATGAATCCGGCCTCGATTAACTTGGCTAGCTCCTCTCCCATAGCTTGTTGTTTGGGTTTGGAAAAGCGTCGCAGTGTTTGCTTGACTGGTTTATATCCCTTCAGTATGTTTCGGCTGTGTTCACACAACCTGCATGGGATTCCCGGCATATCAGAAGGGTGCCAGGCGAATATGTCCCAATTCTCGTGCAGGAACTCTCATAGCGCGGCGCCAACCGTTGGGTCCAGTTGTGCCCCAATGGATGCTGTCTTCTTGGGGTCCGTTGGATGGACTTGAAATTTGACTATTTCATCTGCTGGTTTAAAGGAGGTGGATTTGGGTCGCTTGTCCAGGATCACGTCATCCCCATCCACCATGGAGCGTAGCGCCGTTAACTCTTCGGTCGCGAGGGCTTCAGACAATGCCTCGAGGGCCAGGGCTGCGGTTTTGTTTTCGGCACGGAGTGCTATGTCCGGAGGAGTGGCAAGAGTGATAATACCATTTGGTCTAGGCATCTTGAGCTTCATGTACCCGTAATAAGGTATAGCTTGGAAGCGTGTAAATGCATCTCTCCCTAATAAAGCGTGATATCCACTGTTGAAAGGGGCCACTTGGAAGGTTATCTCTTCAGACCGATAATTATCTGGCGTGCCGAATACCACGTCAAGTGTCATTTTTCCTGTGCATCGCGCCTCCCGATTGGGAATGATTCCTCTGAAGGTCGTGCTGCTTTGCTCAATGCGGCTTCTATCTATTTCCATTTTGTTGAGAGTTTCCTTGTAGATGAGGTTTAGTCCGCTGCCGCCGTCCATGAGCACTTTGGTAAGCTGAAAGTCGTCCACGATTGGATTGAGGACCAATGTGGCTGGTGCCCGGACTGTCTTGAATTTTGGTTCGTGCCGGGATTGAAAGTTATGGCCGTGTCGTTTCAGGGGTTTATTGCTACTACCTGGCAGACTTCAGCGAGGCTACAGAGTGCCCTTTTGCGCCTATTATTTGAGGCGAAAATCTCAAAGACCGTCAATACTCTCAGGTCGTCGTCTTCAATGGGGTGTTGATCTGCAGTATTTTTGGTGAGGAGATCCTCACCGCTCTTGGACACTTGCTGGAGTATCCAACATACTCTAAGGTTGTGGGTTGGTATGATATCCGGTGTTGTGTGTATTTTGCATGGCCTACTGAGCCATCCCTCTAGAATGGTTCCGCGCCCTGTAATGGGCTTCGATTTCTTTACTATTGGATCGGGCGACCTACGAGGGTGCATCCTTTTTGTCCGGACAAGGGGTTCAGTGGAAACTGGTGGCTCCCAGGGAGCTGCCTGAGTTTTCCAGGCACTTTCCATTGCGCAGTACTTCTGCACTATGGTTGCCAAGTCAGCAAAGTGTAATACGCGACGGTGGTTAATGGCATTGAGGATTCCTTCGTCCTTGCAATTTTTGCAGAATAGTGAGATCGCGTCTTTGCCGCGGCAATCTTTGATCTTGTCTTTGACAATGAGAAATCTGGCCCAAAAGTGATGGACCTTTTTTTGAGACTGCTATCGTATGTATGTAGGATCATGTGTATCTGGGTGGGTGGGTGGATTTAAGTCCGAACCCTGACCCAATTTGGGATCTGGAGTTTGAGAAACTTCCGAACTTAATAGTTCGGGCTCCAGGATATCAACCGGTTTTTTAGGCCCGTTGTCCGATTCTAGGTTCGAAGGGCAAAGTGTGTTGTTCCGCAGACGGATATCCAGCTCTTCAAGCTCGGCAACCCGAACATAGTTCGTCCTCAATACAGAGGGGGAGTTGTTGTTGCGCTCCTTGATTACCGCTACCTGATGGGTGATCGGTGGAGATTTGATTTCTCTCTGATCGGGTTTAAGCCCCATCCGATCGTAGTCTGTGGTGACCCCCAGGGCGGCGATGCGATGAGGGAGTTCATTTAAAGACGACAACTCCGTCGGATCCATCTGTTTGGAGTATTCAGACTCAACACGTAGGCGATTTTCGATGACCCGAGAAGTCATTGTTGGCTTGACGGTCGAACAGGCGGTCATGGTAAAGCCGCCCAGCCAGAGGGTTTCGCCTGGGGCCAGGGCTCCTCTGGAGGTGATACTGTCCTTGACAACAAGGCGAGCCATCAATCCTGTCTTGGATGTCACAGCAGAACTCTTAATGAAAGCACCAATGTCGGTGTCAAAACCGGCAGATCCCGGGTAGGGGGTCTCGAACTGTGCGTCTAAGGTTGATGGTAACATGAGGCGGGGGACATGATGTTTACCAAGGTTCGGGCCCTCTCTATGGAGGTAATACCCTACTTCCTGCTTGATTGATATTGATGAATATGAGTATTACAAGAGTTGATCTACCACGAGATCGTAATGGCTAAAACCCTAGAAGTCTAACATGTATGATTATCATTGCCTCTACGGACTAAGCCCTCCAGTTTATATAGACACCGGAGGGGACTAGGGTTATACAAAGTCGGTTACAGAGAAAGGAATCTTCATATCCGGGCGCCAAGCTTGCCTTCCACGCCAAGGAGAGTCCCATCCGGACACGGGAGAGAGTCTTCGGTCTTGTATCTTCACAGCCAACAGTCCGGCCCATGTCAATAGGCCGGACGCCCGAGGACCCCTTAATCCAGGACTCCCTCAATGAAGTCGAAGACGCAACAAGGCGGCCACGAGGCAGGAGGGCGTGCCCGGGGGGGGGGGGGGTACGACACGCCCCCTACCTCGTAGCTCCCCTGACCTAGTTCCTTTGCCTATATATACTCTTATACCCTAAAAACATCCAGGAGAGCCACGAAACCACTTTTCCACTGCCGCAACCTTCTGTACTAGTGAGATCCCGTCTAGGGACCTTTCCTAGTATCCTACCAGAGGGGGATTTGATCACGGAGGGCTTCTATATCAACACCATTACCTCGCTGATGAAGTGTGAGTAGTTTACCACAGACCTTCGGGTCCATAGTTATTAGCTAGATGGCTTCTTCTCTCTCTTTGATTCTCAATACCATGTTCTCCTCGCTGTTCTTGGAGATCTATTCGATGTAATATTCTTTTGCGGTGTGTTTGCCGAGATCCGATGAATTGTGGATTTATGATAAGATTATCTATGAATATTATTTGGTTCTTCTTTGAATTCTTATATGCATGATTTGATATCTTTGCAAGTCTCCCCGAATTATTGGTTTAGTTTGGCCTACTAGATTGATCTTTCTTGCAATGAGAGAAGTGCTTAGCTTTGGGTTCAATCTTGTGGTGTCCTTTCCTAGTGACAGTAGGGGCAGCAAGGCACATATTGTATTGTTGTCATCGAGGATAAAAAGATGGGGTTTTCATCATATTGCTTGAGTTAATTCCTCTACATCATGTCATATTACTTAATGCGTTACTCCGTTCTTTATGAACTTAATACTCTAGATGCATGCTGCATAGCGGTCGATGTGTGGAGTAATAGTAGTAGATGCAGAATCGTTTTGGTCTACTTGGCACGGATGTGATGCCTATGTTCATGATCATTGCCTTAGATATCGTCATAACTATGCGCTTTTCTATCAATTGCTCGGCAGTAATTTGTTCACCCACCGTAATATTTGCTATCTTGAGAGAAGCCACTAGTGAAACCTATGGCCCCCGGGTCTCTTTTCCATTACATTGAATCTCTTTTACATCTTATTAGTTTCCGATCTACTATTTTGCAATCTTTTAGTTTCTGATCTATAAACCAAAAATACCAAAATATTTACTTTACCATTTATCTATCGCTATCAGATCTCACTTTTGCAAGTGACCGTGAAGGGATTGACAACCCCTTTATCACGTTGGGTGCAAGTTGTTGATTGTTTGTGCAGGTATTCGGTGACTTGTGCGTTGTCTCCTACTGGATTGATACCTTGGTTCTAGAAACTGAGGGAAATACTTATGCTACTTTGCTGCATCACCCTTTCCTCTTCAAGGGAAAACCAACGCAAGCTCAAGAGGTAGCAAGAAGGTTTCTGGCGCCGTTGCCAGGGAGATCTACGTCAAGCCAAGCCATACAAAGTACCCATCATAAACTCTTCTCCCTTGCATTACATTATTCGACATTTGCCTCTCGTTTTCCTCTCCCCCACCTCTAAAACGATTTTCGAAAAGATTTTCCTTTTCTTCGCCTTATTCCTGTATGTCTTTTTGTTTGTGTTTCCATGTGCCTTCTATTTTCTTGCATCTTTGCTTGCTAAAAACCAATTGATATGGATCCACTTAAAGTGTTCTACTTGGATCATCTTCGATCTATATGTACTCGTGATGAAACCCCAACTAGTTTAGTTGAGGGAAAATAATTAGATGAGCATGCTCAATTTGTGCGTCACCGTTTGTCTGAAAAAGGGAGACTCTTATGGAATCAAATAAACAGTTTGTTGTGTTATGCTTGGAATCTTTGTGAAATTTATGATTTTACTTGTTGCTCTATGAACCCTAAAAACACCTTCCCTACCTATGTGAGTTTAATGGTAATGAAATCTTATCTTCTTATGCAAAGGGTATTTATACTTACTATGATATCGAACAAATTGAAGAATTTGTTGCTTTTAAGGTCACTTATGAATTTTCTTATTTGATTGAAAAGTATGATATTACTCTCTACAAATATGAAAAATTTGACATACTTAAATATTGCTATGAAAACTATGCTCATAATGTCTATGTCAAAGAATATATTGAGAGAATAATTGTTGCCTTGGAAGAAAATAATGATATGCATGAATCTTTAGATAGTTATGATTCCGATGATTTGATTGAAATATCCCTTGATGAACATGACGCTTGCTATTCCTATGGCCATGATGCCAATATTTATGGAGATGAATTTGCTATAGTCCCTTATGTTAAACATGAGTTTGTTGCTATTGCACCCATACTTGATAGTTCCTTCAATGAAAAGCATGATTGCAATGATGTTATTATAAATTCTATTAATGTCAATTGTGCTAGTAATATGCAAAACCCTAAGCTTGGGGATGCTTGTTTTGCTATGTCTACTACTTGTTGCAATGATCATGATTGGGGTGATTCTTTTTATGATCTTGAAAATTTATTTAAGCCCCATGATGAATATGAGATTGATAATAGTGTTTGCAATATTATTGAAAGTTGGTTTGGAAGAGTGTCAACTTTAGATCCCACATATTTGGAGAATGTTCAATCTTATTAAGTTTTTGAGAAAAGTGGGTTTGGAGAGGTCATGACTTTAGTTAATGTTAATCCCACTATTTTGGAAGAGTGTCAACTTTGCATGCATGTGGATCATGTTGAGAATATGTTATGTGATAACTATTTTGTTGAATTTTCTTATGATCCCACATGTAATTATTAAGAGAGAGGAAAATATGGTTTTAGAAATTTTCATGTTACTAAATTACCTCTCGTTATATTGAGATTGCTATTGTTTCTTTCCGCTTCCTTGCTTATGCTAGTTTTTGCTTGCTATGATAATTTGTTTGCCTATAATATGTGTATCATAGGAAGTATGTTATACTTATATGTTTTTGTCACGTGTTTCATGATGCTCTTTTTGCGCTCCAATTCTATTCTTTCATGTGAGTATCATCGAAATCTCAATGCCTAGCTAAGGGCGTTAAACGATAGCGCTTGTTGGGAGGCAACCCAGTTTTATTTTTGTTATTTGATTTTTGTTACTGTTTAGTAATAAATAATTTATCTAGCCTCTGTTTATATGTGCTTTTATGTTTTAATTAGTGTTTGTGCCAAGTAGAACCTTTGGGAAGACTTGGGTGAAAGTTGATTTGGTCTTGCTGAAAACAGAAAGTTTTGCACTCACGATATTATTTGTCATTTTTAACAAAAGAGTGATTTTGAGTTGATTCTTTTTGCAGAAGATTAATAGACAAATTCTTAACGTCCACCAATTTATTTCAGAATTTTTGGACTTACATAACTATTCGAGAGTTACAGATACTACAGACTATTCTGTTTTTGACAGATTCTGTTTTTCGTGTGTTGTTTGCTTATTTTGATGAATCTATGGGTAGTATCGGGGGTATGAACCATGGAGAAGTTGGAATACAGTATATATTACACCAATATAAATAAGTAATGAGTTTGCAATATTACCTTAAAGTGGTGATTTATTTTCTTATACTAACGGAGCTCATGAGATTTTCTGTCAAGTTTTGTGTTGTGAAGTTTTCAAGTTTTGGGTGAGGATTTGATGGACTATGGAATAAGGAGTGGAAATAGCCTAAGCTTGGGGATTCCCAAGGAACACCAAGGTAATATTCAAGGAAAACTAAAAGCCTAAGCTTGGGTATGCCCCGGAAGGCATCCCCTCTTTCGTCTTCGTCTATTGGTAACTTTACTTGAGGCTATATTTTCATTCACCACATGATATGTGTTTTGCTTGGAGCATATTGTATGATTTGATTCTTTGATTTTTAGTTTAACACAATCATCCTTGCTATACACACCTTTGGAGAGACACGCATGAATCGTGATTTATTAGAATAATCTATGTGCTTCACTTATATCTTTTGAGCTAGGCAATGTTGCTCTAGTGCTTCACTTATATCTTTTTAGAGCACGGCGGTGGCTTTATTTTATAAAAAAATTTAAACTCTCATGCTTCACTTATATTATTTTGAGAGTCTTTTAGAGCGGCATGGTAATTTGCTTGGGTTATAAAACTAGTCCTAATATGATAGGCATCCAAGATGGATATAATAAAAACTTTCATATGAAGTGTATTGAATACTATGAGAAATTTGATTCTTTATGATTGTTTTGAGATATGAAGATGGTGATATTAGAGTCATGCTAGTGAAGTAATTGTGAATTGGAGAAATACTTGTGTTAAAGTTTGTGAGTCCCGTAGCATGCACGTATGATAACCCTTGTGTAACAAATTTGAAGCATCAGGTATCTCTTTGATTGGCATCCTTTGTGTGGAGATCGGGATCACGTGATGGTTAACTCCTACCAACCCTTCCCCTAGGATCATGCGCGTAGTGCTTGGTTTCGATGACTTGTAGATTTTTGCAATAAGTATGTGAGTTCTTTATGACTAATGTTGAGTCCATGGATTATACGCACTCTCACCCTTCCACCATTGCTAGCCTCTCTTGTGTCGCACAACTTTCGCCGGTACCATACACCCACCATTTACCTTCCTCAAAACAGCCACCATGTGAGGAAATAAAAAAAGAGGCCAAAGAAGCATTGTACCATGCGAGGAACTAAAAAAAGAGGCCAAAGAAGCCAATAAAAAGATAGGCCAAACAAGCCAATCAAAAAAATGAGAGAAAAAGAGAGAAGGGGCAATGTTACTATCCTTTTTCCACACTTGTGCTTCGAAGTAGCACCATGATCTTCATGTTAGAGAGTCTCTTATTTTGTCACTTTCATATACTAGTGGAAATGTTTCATTATAGAACTTGGCTCGTATATTCCAACGATGGGCTTCCTTAAATGCCCTAGGTCTTCATGAGAAAGCAAGTTGGATGCACACCCACTTAGTTTATTTTTTGATCTTTCATACACTTATAGCTCTAGTGCATTCGTTTCATTGCAATCACTACTCGCTCACATTGATATCTATTGATGGGCATCTCCATAGCCTGTTGATACGCCTAGCTGATGTGAGACTATCTCCTTTTTTTGTCTACTCCACAACCACCATTCTATTCCACCTATAGTGCTATGTCCATGGCTCACGCTCATGTATTGCGTGAACGTTGATTTTTTTTGACAATACTAAAGTATGAAACAATTGCTTGGCTGAAACCGGGGTTGTGCATGATTTGAATATTTTGTGTGACGGAGATGGAGCATAGCCAAACTATATGATTTTGCAGGAATGAGCTTTCTTTGGCCATGTTATTTTGAGAGACATAATTGCTTTGTTAGTATGCTTGAAGTAATTATTTTTTATGTCAATATTAAACTTTTGTTTTGAATCTTTCGGATCTGAAATGCCACAATAAAGAAAACTACATTGATTAATATGTTAGGTAGCATTCCACATCAAAAATTCTATTTTTATCATTTACCTACTCGAGGACGAGCAGGAATTAAGCTTGGGGATGATTAATACATCTCCAACGTATCTATAATTTTTGATTGTTCCATGCTATTATATTATCTATTTTGGATGTTCAATAGGCATTTATATGCTATTTTATATTATTTTTGGGACTAACCTATTAACCAGGGGCCTAGTGCCAGTTTTTGTTTTCTTGCCTATTTTAGAGTTTCGCGGAAAATGAATACCAAACGGAGTCCAAATGGAATGAAACCTTCACGATGATCTCTCTTGGACCGAAAGCTAACCAAAAGACTTGGAGATGAAGTCGGAGATGCAACGAGGTAGCCACGAGGCAGGAGGGCGTGCCCAGGGGGTAGGGCGCGCCCCCTACCTCGTGGGACCCTCGTAGCTCCCCTTACCGAGTTCCTTCGCCTATATATACTCTTATACCCTGAAAACATCCAGGAGAGCCACGAAACCACTTTTCCACCGCCGCAACCTTCTGTACCCGTGAGATACCATCTAGGGACCTTTTCCGGTTCCTGTTAGGGGGGTTTTATCACGGAGAGCTTCTACATCAACACCAATACCTCTCCCATAAGGCGTGAGTAGTTTACCACAGACCTTCGGGTCCATAGTTATTAGCTAGATGGCTTCTTCTCTCTCTTTGATTCTCAATACCATGTTCTCCTCGATGTTCTTGGAGATCTATTCGATGTAATATTCTTTTGCGGTGTGTTTGCCGAGGTCGGATGAATTGTGGATTTGTGATCAGATTATCTATGAATATTATTTGGTTCTTCTCTGATTCTTATATGCGTGATTTGATATCTTTGCAAGTCTCTCTGAATTATCTGTTTAGTTTGGCCTACTAGATTGATCTTTCTTGCAATGGGAGAAGTGCTTAGCTTTGGGTTCAATCTTGCGGTGTCCTTTCCCAATGACAGTAGGGGCAGCAAGGCATGTATTGTATTATTGCCATCAGGGATAAAAAGATGGGGTTTTCATCATATTGCTTGAGTTAACTCATCTACATCATGTCATCTTACTTAATGTGTTACTCCATTCTTTATGAACTTAATACTCTAGATGCATGCTGGATAGCGCTCGATGTGTGGAGTAATAGTAGTAGATGCAGAATCGTTTCGGTCTACTTGACACGGATGTGATGCCTATGTTCATGATCATTGCCTTAGATATCGTCCTAACTATGCGCTTTTCTATCAATTGCTCGGCAGTAATTTGTTCACCCATCGTAATATTTGTTATCTTGAGAGAAGCCACTAGTGAAACCTATGGCCCTCGGGTCTCTTTTCCATTATATTGAATCTATTTTACATCTTATTAGTTTCCGATCTACTATTTTGAAATCTTTTACTCTCCGATCTATAAATCAAAAATACCAAAAATATTTACTTTACCGTTTATCTATCTCTATCAACTCTCACTTTTGCAAGTGACCGTGAAGGGATTGACAACCCCTTTATCGCATTGGGTGCAAGTTGTTGAATTTTCTGCAGGTATTCGGTGACTTGTGTGTTGTCTCCTACTAGATTGATATCTTGGTTCTCGAAACTGAGAGAAATACTTACGCTACTTTGATGCGTCACCCTTTCCTCTTCAGGGGAAAACCAACACAAGCTCAAGAGGTAGCATACACCCATATCAATACAATCAAAAGCAGGATGTAGGGTATTATCTCTTCGAGAGAGCCTGAGCCTGGGTAAAACCATGTGTCCATATTACCATCGCTCCAAGACGCCTAGCTTAGGACCCCTACTACAAGATACGCCGAATATAGAACCGACACCTGCCAAAGCCCAAATCGCAGCCGCCCACGCCCAGCTCGTGGCGGCCTATTCCAAAGATATGGCGGATGTGGATGGCGAGATGCTTGCCGAGTATGGTGCATGGATGCCATGGAGCCCCTTCCCCAGGAGATCGTCGGGCGTGAGCTGGACATGGAGGCGGCAGCGGAGATCGACAAGCACCAGTCGTAGTAGTACTCTTTGTTTTGTTTAATTAAGAGCGTCGTCTTTAATTTGTTAGAGTAATGTTTAGGTCAGCTAGCTCTGTTTAATTGCTGAACTTGCTCGATTAAGAAGTGTGGGTGTGTTGTAGTCTCATTTGTGTACCCAAATAATGTAATGACGTGGATGACCACTGTAACCAGGGAAATTCGAACCAAATTTTTTGACGTTCAAACTCATCACACACGGGTTAAGCTATCTGAATCGTTTGTGATGTTCACATATCATACACAGTTCTGAATAAGAGACCGTGTCTGATGAGACTTTGCGCACTAGTTTTTTCACTGAACCGATTCCAAATTTTCAACTTCTGTGGAAATATCTACCTCCCTGCTCCTTCCCCCTTACCAAAAGCCACATTTCCCCTGTTTCCGCCTTCTTTTCCAAGTTGAAATCTTCACTCCTTGCTTGCAGCACCGCCTCCTTCACGCTGCTCGGCCTCGTCTATCCAGGCAGGTAATCCACACCCGACCCCCATCCTCCTCCTCCTCCTACCACATCCCATATGCCCCGACCGCCGGCGCAACACCTTCCACCCAAATCACTGACCCCTTCACCAAATAAGCGCCACCCTAAGCCATGGTGCATGCAGTATAGCCAGGATCTAAAGGAGCATTTGGTAGCAAAGACGCAAATCGCGGCCGCATGCGTGGATGAGATCGCGATGGCTGCCATTCGTGCCGACCTCCAGATCTTGGAGGAGCACCTCGCCGTCATGGCCACCGCCAACGTCTCACGTGCCGACGCCGCGACGCGGTTTGCTGCTTAAATGATAGTTCGTGGTGTTTTTTTAGGCCACCCTCAGTGCCTTTGACGAAGACTACAAGGTGTTTTCTCAGCATGCACGTGCTTACCTCATCTTGAGAGCCAGCAGGTTGGTGCCCGGAGCGGCTCAGGCAACTCACCACTACGAGGAGGGCACCCACGATGCGGAGGCCTCGCCCTCTTCCATGTCCAAGGAGCCAATCATCATTGATATCTCTGACAATGAGGAGGAGCTTGTCTTATTAGCTCACTATAAGGACCATCTTCAGTTTGCTAGCTACTGCCTTTCCTTAACAAATTCTAGTAAATTGTGCTATCTACTTTTACCATGCAATCTGTTGCTCTAGTGTATATGTTCTATATGTCATGCAATGTGGTGCTCACTTATTAACTTTTGGTTAATAAGTTGTCACGTTCAATTAACTGTTTGGTTCAATTCTACAAACGTGATGTTCAATTCTTCAGGGTGCAATTTTGTATTGTCTTCCATGTGAGAAATAAATTGAATTTTTCTTTACAAAATACATGAGAAACAAATACAATTGCTATATTTCCAAGTTGTCAAGCATGCTTGGTTTGGTTAACTGTCTGATTTTCTAGTATGTTATACATTGTGCAATGTGGTGCTGAGTTAACATTTGGTTCATTTGTTGTGGTGTTTAGTTAATTGTTTTGTTCAATTCTGCAATGCGATGTTCAATTGTTGTGGGTGCATTCTGTTATTATACACCATGTCAGAAATAAATCGAATTTGGCTGTACTAAATACATGAGAAACAAATAAAATTGCTATATTTCCAAGTTATTAAGCATGCTTGGCTTGGTTAACTGTCTGATCTTCTATTAGGAGTATGTTATACTGTGCAATGTGGTGCTCCGTTAACGTTCGGTTCATTTGTTGTGGTGTTTAGTTAACTGCTTGGTTTAATTCTGCAATGTGATGTTCAATTGTTGTGGCTGCATTCTGTTAATGTATACCATGTGAGAAATAAATAGAATTTTGCTGTACTAAATACATTAGAAACAAATACAATTGCTATATTTCCAAGTTGCTAAGCATGCTTGGTTTGGTTAACTGTCTGATCTTCTATTATGAGTATGTTATATTGTGCAATGTGGTGCTCAATTAACACTTGGTTCATTTGTTGTGGTGCTTAGTTAACTGCTTGGTTCAATTCTGCAATGTGATGTCCAATTGTCGTGGGTAGAATTTTGTATTGTTGTGCATGTGAGGAATAAATCGAATTTGGCAGCACTTAATGCATGAGAAACATATACAAGTGTTATATTTCCTAATTCTTAATCATGCTTGGTTTGGATAAATGGGTTTTCTATGTGGCTTGAATTAATCTGATGATTCTGCAATGTGCTTATTTTTCATCAACATATTTTACTGATAGCATGCAAACCCTTACTTAACCTGATGACTAACTACCTTATATGTGTTACAGGGAAACAATGGGAAGCACTGAGGTTCACAATTGAGGTTAACACATGCATGGTCCATCGTCTAATAGCACATTATTGTGCAATTGCAGGAACCATTCTAATATTTAGGTTTTTAACAATTTGGTCTTGCACATGTAGGTCCTGCTGCCAGAGGTTTTGACCCCACTGTTCGACCCTTTTTGCATATGGGGAAATGAGTTGTCCATGAATATCAATCAAGTCAAGAAACTCATAAAGATTGTTAGGATAAAGAAATTAGTGACAAAAAACAACAAAATCTTTGTCTGCACAATGAACAAGACATCAGTTCACTACAAGATGGTACTAACTATTATACCTTGCATTTTTTTATTCCTTTGCCCCATTTCAATTATAGAGAAGATATTTATGCACATCCTTGTTTTCAGGCCTTTCCAAAGCAGTTCACTTATGATTACCTCTTAAACCACCTCTATGGTCAGGCGGCGAGGAAGGTTTTCATACAACACCCACAGTTCAGTATTGAAGTGTTCCTGAAGAGGATGAAGAATGGACGGTCAATAATCCATAATCACTGGCCTAAAGTTGCAAAGACCTTGAACATGAATGAAGGCTCGATATTCGCCTTCCGCTTCAGCAGTTTTCCAGATGAGATGCATATGTCTATGTGTCATCTATGATGCTAAATTTCGAAAGGTTCTAGATGTTGCATGTGAAACTTGGTGCTGCTGCAGTTGCGTAATGGGATAGCTGAGTGCTGAAGCTATATCATGTTGTACTCCGATGTATTTCAATTATGAAATCATGCTTCCTTAATATGGAAATAAAATATATTATGTGCTTAATATGAATGTCAATTAGATTAATAAATGTATTATTAAAAATATGGCAATTAGCCTGCTAATTAGCCAATTAGCTTGCTAATTGCATTTTTTAAGTGCATCTAGTGCCACCCCTAGTTGGTTTTGGAGTATTGGCGACAAACCTGGTTGAGGGACTAATGTGTTTGTGAGAATTGCAGGATAACACAAGTAGTAGCCCCTCATTGATTCGGTTTACCTATCAGAGATGACCCCTAAAAATGTGTGAAGACATTGAAGACAATGGTGGTCTGTGAAGATATTCACATTGAAGACTATGACATGAGAAGACATCGAGTGAAGACTATGGAGCACGAAGACTTAGTTGTTTTGTTGTTTCCTTTTCTTCTTTGTTGAGTCATAGGAACCACCGTACTGTTAAGTGGGGTCCAAGTGAACAAAGTCAGAGTGACTGAAGTGATGCTCAACCAAATCCTATGTCTTCGAGCAAAGACAATGAGAGAAAATCTTATCCAGAGTCGAATAAGTCAGCTTTACTTGTAGCCCAAGTCAAGCTGTCGTGTGTGTTTGAAATCTGACTGTTGCGACACATGTCAGTTCCTTAGTGACCTAGGGTCATTTCAGACAAATCAGGTCGGGTTGCCCGGTGGCTATAAATAGCCCACCCCCTACACCATAAATTGGTGGTTGCTCAGAGTTAGATACGGCTTTTTTCGTTTGAGAGCAACCCACCTCCGAAGCCTTTGAGAGAGAGAATCCTTGCGAGGACAAAGCCCATACCACCCAGAATCCAGAGAGTGTTTGGCATCACTGAAGTCTTTCTGTCCGCGTGATCTGAAGACTTGTTACACTTGAGGACTGTGAATCCTCCAGCCGGTTAGGCGTCACGTTCTAAGCATCCAAGAGTCATTGTGGATTGCCGGTGAATGAAGTCTGTGAAGGTTTGGGAGTCTACCTTGAAGACTTACCAAAGTGATTGGGCGGGGACTAGGTGTCCTTAGCTCAAGGGGAATAAGGTGAAGATGCGGTCTTCTGAGTTAAATTTCAGCCTCCCTAACCAGACATACAGTTGTCACAGCAACTGGAACTGGTCGAACAAACCACTGTCTTCCTGAAGCTACCGGTTCTATCTCTCACTTCTCTTTACTTATAGTTTGTCTTCATGAAGTCATCGCCTACTTGCATAATCTGTTTGACTTCACTGTTTGACTACTTGTCCTAATTGGCTTCATACTATCTTCCACCCTGATCCTTACTACCTAGCTGCTAATAGTCTTCGTGCTTTCACTTCATTGAATACTTGACTATGGCTTGTCTAGTGTAGTCTACCTTCCGCTGCATACGAATAGTGTTGTTTCTCCTGTTTGTCTTTGAAACTCCCATGTTTGAAGACTTTCATAAAAATCGCCTATTCACCCCCCCCCCCCACTAGTCGATAACTAGCACTTTCAAATTGTATCAGAGCAAGGTACTCCCTTGTTCAGTGTGATTCGGTTTAACCACCTGGAGTTTTAGCTATGTCGACTGCAGGGATAATCAAAGTCTCTGCTGCGTGCCCTGTCTTCAATGGACGTGATTATCCCAAATGGAAAGTAATGATGAAGAAGCGCCTTCTCGCCATGAACAGTGAACTATGGACTGTCACAGAAATTGGTCTCACAGATTTATGCAAGATGGCGAATGCTGACGACATTCGAAAGTACACTCGTCTGGATATCACGGCTAAGGATATTATATGCTCCTGTCTGTCCATTGACGAGTTCAGGCGCGTCAAGCATCTTTGTAATGCGAAGCTTATCTGGGACCGGATATCTGATGTCTATGAAGGTCATCGAACCCATCAAGACCCATGGTTTTGCGAGTTCAAAGAATCTCTTGAAACGATGTCTTTCGAACCAGATCCATCAGATCAAAACTACTACCTCATGGCTCATAGTGTCGAGGTAACCTCTGTTGATTCCAAACCCAGCTACAAAAAACTTTCTAAAATTGCAACTGAACAACAGAATGCCATGGAACATATTCAAAAACTGTTAGACAAAAGCGATGACCTGTTGGACGCGGAAATGACTAAGACTCAGTCCTTAATTGAAGACATAAAAAATCTTCACGTTAAGTACCAGGAACTTGAAGGTCGTCATGAAACCCTCTCAACATCTCATGAAAAGCTTTCCTACGATTATCTTCAAAGGAAGCGGGAAATTGAGAAATTGAGATCGGATCATGAAGATCTTCAAAAGGAGAATGAGTCACTTCACGCTCAACAGATCAGTCCCGCTCAGGAAGGATTTGAACCACCATGTTTAAAATGCATTGAGCGTGATAATGATGCCTCTGTTGCTGAATGTTCTACTGCTACTCATGTTGCAATACCTTCAACTGCTGATGTGGTAACTAACCCTCTGTTGAGGATACCACCACTATTGTTGATGAGAATGCTAGGTTGAAGACACTTCTTGAGACAGGGATGTACAAAAGCCTCAAAGGGCATCAGACATTATGTGATGTCCTCAAAAAGCAGATTCTGAACTGAAACCCTAGAAAAGAGGGTGTTGGGTTCGAGAGGAAAATGAATGTTGATGGGTCGTACTGGAAGCCTGAGTAGTACCCCAAAACCACATGGGTTGTTGCAAAGGAACCTTCAGTAAATCCATCCACCTTATCTGGTTTCACTTGCGCTAACCCTATTATCATCGATGAATCCTTTGATGCAAACTATAAATTGTTTAAGAATCAGAATGGCGAAGTGTTTGCCAGGTATATTGGTACTAACTGCAGGAATGGGTCGCCTATGAAGAAGATATGGGTACCCAAGAGTTGCCTTGAGAATCTTCCTGTGAATGCCATCATGACACCACCTGTGAAGAAGAGAAACCCCCTACCAAAGGCGTCATACATTCCAAAAGCTTCTTACAGACCAAGGACTCATCTAAGTCATCCTAACATCAATGGTTTGCAGGAAAATCATACTCAGACCCATGAATATGAGCGTGTTTCATTAAACCGCTATGTTCATAGAACCAAGAACTTTTCCGCTTATTCACATGAGTATTACTCACCCCCTGCAAGGCTATTTACTAGGGCTCAGAAGCCAAAATTCTCAGATGCTGCACTTAGACTCATTGCTTCTAAGCCACTCCTGAAGATGTGGGTGGTTAAGAAAACTTAACTCTCTTTTGCAGGGAAAGGTCTCCAGCCGGAAATCAAAAGCATCCGAAGCTAATGCTGGAGACCTTAAAAATCTTGTTGGGCGCAAGATAAAATGCCCAAATGGTCTTACTATGTATTCCACTCTAGATTTTCTTGATACTCATCCTGTCTATCCTAACCAAGACCTGAATTTCCATGTTCCACTTGTTCGTCAAATGTTTCTGCTTCACAACTCGCTTGGTGAAGCCTATCCCCCAAACTGCACTGTAGGCTACGACACCTCATGCTTCAGAATGGATTATGGACAGTGGATGCACTAATCACATGACTGGCGATCAAAGTCTTCTGATGGATTCAACGTTGCGTCGATCAGACAAGAGCCACATCACATTTGCTGACACTGGTAAAAGCAAGGTATTGGGTCTAGGTAGAGTTGCAATATCAAGGGATCAGCACATGGATAAAGTGATGCTTGTTGAATCCCTTGGTTTCAACTTAATGTCTGTCTCAATGCTTTGTGACTTAAACATGATTGTGCTATTTGGAAAATATCGCTGCCTTGTACTGATGGAATCTGACAAGTCTCTAGTCTTTGAAGGATATCGAAAAGATGATCTGTATATGGTAGATTTCTCAGCAGGTCCACAGATGGCTGTATGCCTTCTAGCAAAAGCTTCAGAATGCTGGTGTCAGAGTAATGGGCCACGGGTAGGCTAACCCGAGCCCTAGAACCTTTCAAGACATCGGGGCAGGTCGCGCCCCTCAAAGCCGAGTCCCAGATGACGACTCCCAGATAAGCCGAGTCTCAGATAGCGACTCCTAGATGAGCTGAGTCTCAGATGTCGACTCCCAGATGAGCCGAGTCTCATATGGCGACTCCCAGATGAGCCGAGTCTCAGATGGCGACTCCCAGATGAGCCGAGTCTCAGATGGCGACTCCCAGATGAGCCGACTCATGGCCGGCGACTTCCGGAGGAGCCGGCTATGGAGAGTCGGCCCACGACTCTACACTCGTCGCGATAAGCGAGGCGGGTACGACCACGGCGTGGCCGTCACCTCCTGCTTGCGAGGGGCCAGCATGGCTACAGTGTGCCGTACCGCTGGAGATCTCCGGCGTGGCCCGGCACTGTTGCCATGCCAGCCCTGACCTCGGCCACAGTGCGTGGCGCACTGTGGCCACGATGGCCTACCTGTACGGCTCAGAGATGGCGGACCCGCCAGCCAGTGAGAGCATAGAAGACGGCGGATACGCCCCGAAGACGGCCCCGTGGGAGTCGGCTCCCCAGAGTCGGCCGGCCTCTCCCACGGGTCCCACGCGCCATCAACCAGAAAAGACGAGAAGTAACGACAGTGATCGCCCGATAGACGGCGGCACTGTTGCCACGACCCAGTGACCAAGCCTGCATCATCAGAATCACGGCTACAGTGCCGGACTCGCCGGCAGGGCCCGCAAGACGGCGAGGCCCAGCAGTCGGCGGAGAAGACGGCGGCTTGTGAGACAGACGGCTGGGACCCACGCCCAGCCGGGTTACCATTGTACCCCTGGGGGGTAGGCCTATATAAACCCCCCGGGGCACCCATGCAAAGGGTTCGATCCATTACCCTTAGACCAGATCATATAGGAGGTAGAGAGCTAGCCTTGCCTCCTTCTACCTCCTGAATACAGCTCTAGGAGCAACCTTGTAGTCACTACGCCTTAGTGATCATGCGGAGACCCCGCAGAGCAGCAGTAGGGGTGTTATCTCCCCGGAGAGCCCCGAAGCTGGGTAAGATTCGCCAGCGTGCATGCCTTCGCCTAATCCCGTTTCCTGGCACCGGCGACGTTCTACTCGCTCCCACCATGATAAGCCATCCTTTGGCATATGTCGCACCCAACCCCCGACATTTGGCGCCCACCATGGGGCGAGGTGCACCGTCGTCCGGAGACCTGCTTTGGACGGGAACTCTTTTCCTCCCCCTCGAGCGTAGCCAACCCGGCACGCCCGATGGCGCTTGCCCTGACGCATTGCAAAGCGTCGACGGCGCCTGCGCGGCGAGCTGCCTTGCTAACCTTCTCGGCGAGGTTAGCATCTCCGACGAGCCTGCATCCGATGCGGGCACGGGCGGCCCTGAAAGCCTCCTCGCGGGCCTCCTCGACCATCTCCACATCGCCGGCGAGCCTTTCGTGGACTTGGAGTCCGTAGGCTCCACCGACCTGATGCTGGTCGACTCTGACAGCGTGTCGCTCGACATGTTCCCCTCCAATGTGATGATCTACGACGAGCCGCTACCTCGTGAAGAGAGCGGCGGAAGCACCGTCACGGAGGTGCTCGTTATTAGCCATGGCGAGCACTCCGGTGAAGGAGCCCATGACCCGCTCGACGCGGCTCAGCGAGACCTGGCGGCACCCATTCTGGAGGACGCTGACGCCGAGACGCTGGAGGCACGCCGCCTTCAGCTCGTCGAAGGCGCGAAGAAGCTGGCAAGCATGAGACGCTTGTCGGAGGCCTACCAACGTGAGATGGATCGCGTCGTGGGCGGCTCGCCAGCGCCGACTGGGCCTAGCCGCCTAGGCGCGGTCCGACAACGCGGCGTGGCCATCACCAACCTGTTCGGGGCCGATCGCCCCGTATATGCCACGCTTGCGGAGAACATCCGCGCCGCCCAGGCGGCAGCAGACGAACTAGACAACTTCGAAGGCGAAGAGCGCCGCTTGATGACCGAGTGAGTCCAGCGACTCCTCAAAGCGGCTGCCGCACAGAACAAAGCCGGCTGCCGCACGGAGGCGCCGCAACGACAAAATGACGACCTACCTCCCCGCCGAGATCAAGGTGCGATGTCTCGAACGCCGACTGGCGGAGCCCGCGGAAGAAGAGAGAAGGATCCGGCTGTCAGCCACAGTCGGACTCGCATCACCATCGAGCACGACCAAGACGGCTGCCCAAGAGCAGTGGAACGGCAGGGCGACTACCTGCCTCCCCCACCACGAAGAGAAAGACGAGTCTCCCCGCCGCCCGTTGAGCATCCGACTCTCGGCGACCACCTCGGCCGTCGAGAGGGAATCGGAGAGAACGATGCCCGCCTCTGGATCGACCGACTCCACCGATCCCTGGCGCTGGAAGAAGAAGATGAGCTGGGACCGCCCTGCTTCGGGTCCCGCATTCGAGACGAGCCCTTTCCCAAAGGGTTCACGCTCCCCCGGGACACGCCCAAGTACACCGGCTCCGTGAAGCCGGAAGATTGGCTAGTTGACTACTCCACGGTCGTCAACATAGCGAACGGCAACAAGCACGTTGCCGTGAAGTACGTTCCGCTCATGCTGCAGGGCACGGCCCGGACATGGTTGAACAGTTTGAAGCCCCGCAGCATCAACAGTTGGGTCGACTTCACCGAGGATTTCATCCGCAACTTCACAAGCACGTACAAGCGACCCCCCAAGCCGCACCAGCTTTCTTTGTGCGTGCAAGGCCAAGACGAGTCGACTCGCGACTACCTCACGCGATGGGGCGAGCTTCGGAACTCCTGCGAGGGCGTGCATGAGGTGCAGGCTATTGAGTACTTCACCGCCGGGTGCAGAGAAGGCACCCTCCTCAAGCACAGGCTCCTCTGCGACGAGCCAGAGACCCTCGACGAGTTGCTGGTCATAGCAGACATGTATGCTACGGCCGACTCCTCCATGAAGACAGAGATTCAAGTTAGTGCGACTGGCAAAGTGGCCCCTCAAGCTCCCAGAACTCCGGCTGGAGACACCAGTCGGCGACAGCAGCAGAACGATCACAAGCGCAAGGCCCTACAGCCGACTTCCAGCAGTTGGTAGGTTGCGACAGTCGAAGACCAACAGCCTGAGGGGCAGCCTCCGGCGAAGCGATAGAAAGGCGGCAAGTCCAACTGGTTGCCGGCCTTCTCTTATGAGCAGACTTTGGATGGTCCCTGCAAGTTCCACAGCGGCGCGAAGCCGTCAAACCATACCACCCGGAAATGCCACTGGCTCACCAGAATCGCCAAGGGAGACGGCCTCCTCCCTCCTCCGCCTGCTAGGCTGCCGCCTCCACAGCCGCCCCACCAGCCGGCGGCCAGGCCAATCGGCGCCGTACAAGATGAATACCCTGAAGAACATGGAGCTTATGTAGTGTTCACCAGTATGGCTGATGATCGGCGCAGCAGACGGTTGCAGCAGCAAGAAGTAAATGCAGTAGCATCAGATACTCTGGAGTTTATGCATTGGTCCGAGAAGCCTATCAGTTGGAGCAGAGCTGATCACCCAGAGGTGATGCCGAATCCGGGCTCCTACGCCTTGGTTCTGAGCGCTACCTTGGCCACTGATAGGCGGGCCGCTCGCTTCTCGTGAGTGCTGATAGACGGAGGCAGCAGCATCAACATCCTATACAAGGATACCATGGAGAAATTAGGAATCAAGCAGAAACAGCTTCAAAGTAGCCGAACTGCTTTCCACGGCATTGTACCTGGCCTCTCTTGCTCCCCAATCGGCAAGATCCAGATAGATGTCCTCTTCGGAGACAAAGATCATTTTTGCCAAGAGCCAGTTTGGTTTGAAGTGGTGGACCTTGAAAGCCCATACCAAGCATTGCTTGGCCAACCTGCTCTGGCCAAGTTCATGGCAGTCCCCCACTACGCTTACCTCAAGATGAAGATGCCAAGTTCAAAGGGTATTCTGACCGTGGCCGGCGACTACAGGAAGTCGTCCGCCTGCGTGGCCGAGAGTAGTCGGCTGGCCGAGTCCCTGGTGATCGCAGCTGAGAGGCGGCTCCTTTATCGGGTTGTGGCAATGGCCGGCAAGCAGCCAGAGATGTCGCTCGACCCCAAGGAGTCGGAAGCTGAAGGTTCGTTCAAGCCGGCTAAAGAAACAAAGAGGATACCTTTGGACCCGGAGCACCCGGAGAGGCACGCTGTCATAGGTACAAACCTAGACAGCAAATAGGAAGGCGAGCTCGTCGATTTCCTCTGTGAGAATCGAGACATCTTCGCATGGTCCCCTAGGGACATGCCAGGTGTACCGACGGAATTCGCCAAGCACAAGTTACATGTCCGATCTGATGTGAAGCCCGTCAGGCAGCCCTTGCGCCGCTTGTCAAAAGAGAAAAGAAGAGTTGTTGGAGAAGAGATAGCCCGACTCCTGGCGGCCAGCTTCATTATGGAGGTGTTCTTTCCAGAATGGTTGGCGAACCCGGTCCTAGTGTTGAAGAAGAACAAACAGTGGGGGATGTGTATTGACTACACCAGCCTCAACAAAGCTTGCCCCAAAGATCCATTTGCTCTGCCAAGAATTGACCAGGTGATAGACTCCACAGCCGGATGCGAGCTGTTGAGCTTCTTAGATGCATATTCAGGATATCACCAGATCAAGCTGAACCCGGCAGACAGACTGAAGACTGCCTTCATCACGCCGTTTGGAGCCTTCTGCTACCTAACTATGACGTTCGGCTTGAGGAATGCCGGCGCCATCTTTCAGCGTTGCATGCAGAAGTGTCTCCTCAAGCAACTCGGCAGGAATGCCCACGTCTACGTGGATGATGTGGTGGTGAAGACGAAAAAAAGTGGGACACTGTTGGAAGATCTCCAAGAAACCTTTGAGAATCTGCACCGATTCTAGATCAAGCTCAATCCAGAGAAGTGCGTCTTCGGAGTACCAGCCGGCCAGCTCCTTGGCTTCCTGGTCTCTGAACGCGGCATAGAGTGCAACCCTGTAAAGATCAAAGCCATCGAGAGGATGGAAGTCCCCTGCCGACTGATAGATGTGCAGAAGTTCACCGGCTTCTTGGCGTCCATCAGCCGATTCATCAGTCGGCTGGGAGAGAAGGCTCTCCCTTTGTACCAACTGATGAAGAAGACCACCTTTTTTGAGTGGAACCACAAGGCGGATGAAGCATTTCTCGAGTTAAAGAAGATGTTGACTACTCCCCCTGTGCTGGTGGCTCCGACTCCCAAAGAGCCTATGCTCCTATACATTGCTGCCACCAGCCGGGTAGTCAGCACAGTTATCATAGTCGAACACAAGGAGGAAGGCAAGGCGCTCCCTGTCCAGAGACCGGTATATTACCTGAGCGAGGTACTGTCGACCTCCAAGCAGAACTACCCCCACTACCAGAAGATGTGCTACGGCGTGCATTTCGCCGCCAAGAAGTTGAAGCCTTACTTTCAAGAGCATCCAATCACTGTGGTTTGCACCGCTCCACTGGCCAAGATCATCGGAAGTCGTGATGCTTCAGGCCAAGTAGCCAAGTGGGCCATAGATCTGGCTCCCTATACCATCTACTACCAGCCCCGCACCACCATCAAGTCACAAGCACTGGCCGACTTCCTTGTCGACTGGGCCGAGACCCAGTACCTGCCGCCAGCACCCGACTCCACCCATTGGCGAATGCATTTTGATGGCTCCAAGATGCGCACCGACCTGGGAGCTGGCGTCATCCTCACCTCCCCCAAAGGCGACAAACTCAAGTACGCACTGCAGATCCACTTCGCCGCCTCCAACAACGTTGCCGAATACGAGGCGCTCGTTCACGGGCTCCGGCTTGCCAAAGAGCTCGGCATCCGCCGGATCCTGTGCTACAACGATTCCGATTTGGTGGTCCAGCAGTCATTTGGCGACTGGGACGCCAAAGATGCAAACATGGCGAGCTACCGCTTCCTGGTGCAGCAACTCAGCGGATATTTCGAGGGGTGTGAATTCCTTCACATTCCAATAAATGACAACGACCAAGCGGACGCCCAGGCACGAGTCGGCTCCACCCGTCAAACAATACCATCCGGCGTCGCCCTTCAGCGCCTCCTCAAGCCGTCTATCAAGCCTTCGCCAGAATCAGACTCCATTTTTGTGCCAGCTCCCCCCGAAGAAGTCGGATCCGACTCAAGAGCACCAATAGACGGCACAAAAATCCTTACAGACGGCTCCAAAAGTACCGCGGTCGCAGTTGGCCCGGGGACTTCAGAACTCGGCCCGGGGACTGCGACAGTCACCCCGAAGACATCAGAACTCGGCCCGGGGAGTGCTCCAGTCGGCCCAGGGACTTCACCGACCCAGCAAGCGGCCGCGGATCCCAGCCCGCCGCCTCCCAGCCCAGCCACCCTTGTCCAAGTCACAATAGTGGCAATCGAAGAAATAGCAGCACCTTCATGGGCCCAGCCCATCCTCAAGTTCCTAGTAAACAGAGAGTCAACCGTCTTCACGCCTTTCTTCCTCGTCTACGGTGCTGAAGCCGTCATCCCGACGGACATAGAATTCGACTCCCCGCGAGTCACCATGTACACCGAGGAGGAAGCAGAAGAAGCACGTCAAGACGGCGTTGATCTGCTGGAAGAGGGCCGGCTGTTGGCACTCAGTCGGTCCGGCATCTACCAGCAGAGCCTGCGCCGATACTACAACAGGAAGGTCAAGCCAAGATCTTTCCAAGAGGGCGACCTTGTGCTCCGACTGATCCAGTGGACAGCCGGCCAGCACAAGCTGTCGGCACCTTGAGAAGGCCCCTTTATTGTCAGCAAGGTGTTGGGCAATGACTCCTACTACCTGATCAACGCTCAGAAGCCCCAAGCACGCAAGAGAGACGACTCCGGCAAAGAGTTGGAACGACCATGGAATGCAAACCTCCTTCGAAGATTTTACAGCTGATTCAGTATGTATCACGCTACCCCATTGTATTAAAGTACCGAGACTTCGGGCCCCCCGAGACGAGCTCGGGGGCTGCCCCTTTTGATTATCTGTATGATAAGAATTATGCCTTCAAGTATGCTACTTCTTGCTACGCTGCTTGGCGCCGGGCTCGACTAGTCGGCCCAGGGACTCGCCGTCTGGCGCTATGAAATGTTTCCTAAAGTCGGACAAGTAGTGTGTGGCGCCTAAGCCGTCTCCTGCCAGAAGCCGCAGCTCGCAGAGCGACTGATTGGTAGGCAGGAGTAAGGATGAATGGGCGTCCACACGAAAAATGGCTAAGGACCTAAAACATCAACATAGCCTAAGCCGGCTTCCAGCCCCCCTTTTACAAGCCGACTTGCGAATATTCCGCTTGCTGCTTTCTATCCAACTTGTTAAATAAACTCCAAAGAAAGGCAAGTACTTGCTTTCCCCAAAGTAGCCAGGCATTTGGCCCAGCGGCAGTCCGCAGAGTGGTTAGCCGACCGGCAAAGCGGCAACTAGGGGAAGGCGGCAAAGGAAAAAGCCAAAGGAGCAATGAGCAAGGAAAGATAGAACTCGGATTAATATTTACATAAGCATAGGCCCATTGGCCGAATCTTCAGACAGAAGTTCAAAATACACCCTGAGGGTGGAATTATGCAAATTAACAAGTTCATCAAAGACTTTCTAGAATAGATAAATAAAGCCAGAAGGCAGCCTAGGGAGCAGCAGACGGGTTCGGAGGGTCGGAGGAGACGGCGGTGTCAGGCGCCGGGGGAGTCATCTGGGCAGTCTCGGCTTGATCGCTGCCAGCGGCAGTCGGCCTGGTCGGACACGGCTCGTTGCTAGAGGCGCGGTCGAGCTGAGGCTGGTCGCCCGCTCCGCCTTCTGGCACCTCCATCTTGCCTTCGTCCTCCGCCTCGCCTTCTTCCTCGGTGCTGGAGTCAATCACCTCCGCCGAGTCCTCGCCATATTCCGGGTTCATCCCGAACCACTCTGGCGGCACCTCCTCGCCGCCTTCAGCCCGCTCGGGGACGAAGACACTGGTGTCCGTGTAGTCGGCGATGGCCGCCGCACGCTCGACAAGGGCGCCCTCCATAGCCTCCAGCTCGGCCTGGGCCTCTGACCGGAACGCGGCCAGACGGTCCAGGTCCAGCCCCGGATACCACGCCTTGACGAATTCCAAGGCTCGGCGCGCTCCGGCCCGGGCCGAGGAACCCTTCCAAGCCTCAAGACGGCCGGCTGCGACCTCCAGCCAGTCAGCAGTCCGGCTGGCGGTGTGCAGAGCCGGCATGTCTGGCCACAGGGCGGCAACTGCCTGGGCGCCGGCACGCTGAAGCCGGCGCATCAGTTGGTGGGCCGGACGAAGACGGGCCTCGATGCTCAGAAGCTGCTCATCGACAGTCAGGGGAGCGTTGGTGGCAATCGCCTCGCCGCTTGCCCTCCACGCCTCACGATCAGCCTCGATGGCCAGAGGGACTGCCTGCGAGTGGCCAGGGAAAAAGTCTGCCAAGACAAAAAAGAAGCAAGTCAAAAAATCAGAAGTCAGCCTGACACATAGTCGGAAACTCAAAGAAAAAAAGCTCACCATCGACGATATCCTCGATCTCGTGGAAGTGGGAGGTCAGCATCGCCTCCTTGTCGGTCCAGGAGGAGTGCTCGCTCTCGAACTCGGCCAGAAGAGCAGCCTCCTTCTTCTCGGCCTCGTCTTGCGTCTTCTTGAGCAGCTCCTTCTGCTCGGCCAGCTGTGCAATAAGCAGATCGCGCTCCGCAGTGAGCTTGCTGCACTCCTCCCCCTTGACGCTCAAGGCAGTGTTAACTTCACCCAGCTGCTCCTAAAGAGTAGCGTTGGCCCCTGAAGAGCGAAAGAAAGAGACAAATAAGTCGTCAGCAAAGAAGATCACCGCGAAGATCCGGCCCGACTGCTTAGCAGTCGGCCCGAATCTCGGGGACTACAGCCCGCGGGTGCGCCAGCGCGCCCCCGTGAAGAAAGAAGAACAAGAAAGGAGACGTCGAAGTCGTCAAGAAGGAAGATCGCAGGGAAGATCCGGCCCGACTGCTCAGCAGTCGGCCCGAATCTCGAGGACTACAGCTTGCGGGTGCGCCAGCGCGCCCCCGCGAAGAAGAGGAAAAGAACTTACTCCGGCTTTCCGTCAAGTCGACAGTCCGCTTACTCAACTCCTCAACATTGCGGTTGAACGCAGTGGCGCAGAGGTTGTGATACTCCTGCAAACAAAGATTTCAGACAAAATAAGTACTTGGAACTCGCCAGAGGGAGTTCCGAGCCGCCTGCTCAGCAGCCGGCCCGAAACTCGGGGACTACACCCAGTGGGTGCGCTGGCGCGCCCCCACAGAGGAGAGCAAGAAAAACAAAAATCAAAGAGGAAAACATACCCGGACGGCCGCTCGCGATGCCAGATGCACCTTGGTGCAGATCTGGAGGGCGTCGCCTTCGGCTCGAAGCTTCGCTTGGACATCCAGAAGCGCCTGGTTCAGCGGGCCTGTGCCGCCTCCGCGCACCCACCCAACGGGCGCGGCACTCGTTGCCTCGGCGTCTGGGATGGCCAAGCTAGCGGCTCCGACCTCCAGGGGCCGCGGCGCCGGAGTCACCTTCTCGAGGCGGCGGCGCACTGGCGAGGCAACCTGAAGAAGCAGCCTCGCCTCATCCTCAGTCGGCGGCACCGGCGGGTCTGCCGACTGTTTGCCGTGGGCTCTCCCAGACGGTGGTGGAGGCGGAGGCGGCGGCACTAGCGTGTCCGACATGGAGGCCTCGCCGCTCTCCTTCTCCACGACGGGGTTCTCGGTGCCGGCTTCTCCGATCTGCCCCGTGAATTCCGGAGGCGGCGGTGCGGAGGACAGTGGGGGGACGAACAACACCGATTGGCGACGTGCGGCCTCCTCAGCTCGCTGTCTCGCCGCAAGGGCGGCTTCAGCGTCCTCTAGCTTCTTCTGGGCGGAGGCAGCCGCCTTCTCGGACTCTGCCTTCTCCAAGCGGTCGGCCTCCTCCTCGTCGCGCTTCTCCCGCGCGTTTCGCTCCGTCGCCTCCCGGAGGTCGGCGGCGGGGTCGACCCGCCGAGTATTGGCAGACGTCTCTGCCGACCCCATGACGGAGGGGACGGCGACTCTCTCAAGGGAAAGGGGGGGGCCTGAAGAAGAACGGGAGGAGTATAAAAGAAGACTCGGACAAGATTCACCGGAGAAAAATAAAGACAAAAGCGTAAAAGCTTACGCAGAGACTAGCAGCGGCCTTCTCACTTCCCTACGGAAGCGGTTGGCCTTCGCGGCCGCCTCTTCCCGCTTGGTCGCGGTGGCCGCCACCTTGAACTTCTTCAACTTGCCGCCAGGCGCACTCGGCCCGGCAAGACGCCTCTTCGCGCCGCCTTGGCCAGCCGGGCCGGCAGAGGAACCGGCGCCCGAGGGGCCGACCCTTAGCTGATGGCGCGGGGCGACTTCCCCTTCGGCGTCATCCTCAGGCCAGTCAGCGAAGGTGGCCGAAAGCCTGAGGCTGCTTCCCGCTCCTCCTCCTCCTCCGCCTTAGGCGTCGGCTTCCATCGCCGCCGCCCCCAAGTCAGGGTCGTTGACATCGCTCTCCGCGCGGTCGGGGACGAACTCGCGGGGCTGTATCGCGACACCGGCTGCAGGCTGCATGAGGGGGTTCTAGCTCAGAAGAAACCAATGAAAATTAGAAACCGGATTCGGCCATAAAGAAGACAAAGCAATAAGGAAATACGACTTACCACTGGAGGAGGGTTGGCGCGTGAGTACGGCTCCTTGCCGAACTGCCAGTCCTCCCCGAACTCGCAGTTCGCGATATGGTTCACCATGTTTGCCACCTCTGCGCGGGGCATCTCCTTGGTGCTCATCCGACTCGGGTCTCAGTGGCCGCTCATCTGACAGATCAGGTGAGGCCAGCCTTGGAGCGGGAGGACTCGGTGGGCCACGAAGGCGGCCAACAAGTCGGCCCCGACGAGGCCCTCCGACTGCATCAAGACTCGGAGTCGCGCTACGGCGGCGGCTCCGGTGGGAGTCAGCGTCTTGACTCGATGAGACCAGCTGGGGAGCCTCCCAGCTGGGGCGCCGGCTTCATAAGGCAGTAGATTAACCCAGTCGCCGTCGGAGGCGAGGTTCTTCACGTAGAAGTACGAGCGCTGCCACATCTTCACCGACTTGATCAGCGAGATGGAAGGGAAGGGGTTGTCGGCCATCGAGTGCCGCATCGCGATGAAGGCACCGCACTGAGCCGGCACGCCGGCGATGTGCGTGCTGAGCTTAGATGAGAAGAATTCTCCCCACAACTCGATGGTGGGGAGAACGCCGAGGAAACCTTCACATAGAGTGGCGAAGGCGGACAGCAGCACCACCGTATTCGGGGTGAGGTGGTGCGGCTAGAGGCCGTGAAACTCCAAGAAGGAGTGGAAGAAGCCGCTCGCCGGCAGCCCTAGGCCGCGCATGAGGTGCGAGCGGAAGATGACCCGCTCGCCCTCCTCCGGCGCCGGCAATATCTCCCTCGCCGGCGCGGTGCGGGCTCGCACGAGGTGTGCGCCAGGGAGGTGGCGCGTCTTGCGGAGGAATTCAATGAGGTCGTCATCGACCACCGAGCCATCCCACGCGCCGGAACGCACGGCCGGAGCCACGGCGGCGGAGGAAGAGCTCATCGCTGGCTGGTGCGATGTGGTTCTGCTCGCCGACGGCAAGAAGAAGGAGAGGGGAGGCAAGATAAGCGAGGATCGGGGGAGATGGGCGCGCGTGCTATGCCGCTCCACTCCCCCCCTACTTATAGCCCCAGAGGCTAAGAAGCCGAGGGGGCGTGCGTGGGATTAACTGCGCTTAGAGCCCCACGCCGCCCCATGATTTACCCCACGAAGTTACTGCGCGCAGTAACGACGTGGGTAGCCCAACCGTTCGCACGGCTGTAGCGGATCCGTTCGCGTGCCGAGGCGCGGTAGTGGCGGGCCCCGCCTGACGGCCCGTCCCGTCGCGCGCGTGGGCCAGCAGACTCTCCCCGTCGCGTGGCGTCGTGCGATAGGGCCGCGGCGGGCGGCAGCAGGGAAGCGTATCAGGCATGCCGCCTGGTCTCCTGCCATGACTTTTGAGCTCTCCACAGAGCAGGACGGCCCTCTATGAATCCGACTTCGAATAAGTCAGCCCAAAGGAAGACGGCAAGCGAAGCCTAGATTCCACCACCAGAAGAATGAAACTGTTGAGGCCCCCCAGCGAGTCACTCTCGGAGCCTCACCAGCTTCGGGGACTACTGTCGGAGTAATGGGCCACGGTTAGGCTCACCCGAGCCCCAGAACCTTTCAAGACATCGGGGCAGGCCGCGCCCCTCAAAGCCGAGTCCCAGATGATGACTCCCAGATAAGCCGAGTCTCAGATAGCGACTCCCAGATGAGCTGAGTCTCAGATGGCGACTCCCAGATGAGCCGAGTCTCAGATGGCGACTCCTAGATGAGCCGAGTCTCAGATGGCGACTCCCACATGAGCCGACTCATGGCCGGCGACTTCCGGAGGAGCCGGCTATGGAGAGTCGGCCCACGACTCTACACTCGTTGCGATAAGTGAGGCGGGTACGACCACGGCGTAGCCATCACCTCCTGCTTGCGAGGGGCCAGCATGGCTACAGTGTGCCACACCGCTGGAGATCTCCGGCATGGCCCGGCACTGTTGCCATGACAGCCCTGACCTCGGCCACAGTGCGTGGCGCACTGTGGCCATGATGGCCTACCTGTACGGCTCAGAGACGGCGGACCCGCCAGTCAGTGAGAGCATAGAAGATGGCGGATACGCCCCGAAGACGGCCCCGTGGGAGTCGGCTCCCTAGAGTCGGCCGGCCTCTCCCACGGGTCCCACGCACCATCAACCAGACAAGACGGGAAGTAACGATAGTGATCGCCCGATAGACGGCGGCACTGTTGCCACGACCCAGTGACCAAGCCTGCATCATCAGAATCACGGCTACAGTGCCGGACTCGCCGGCGGGGCCCGCAAGACGGCGGGCCCCAGCAGTCGATGGAGAAGACGGCGGCCTGTGAGACAGACGGCTGGGACCCGCGCCCAGCCGGGTTACCATTGTACCCCCGGGGGGTAGGCCTATATAAACCCCCCGGGGCACCCATGCAAGGGTTCGATCCATTAGCCTTAGACCAGATCATATAGGAGGAAGAGAGCTAGCCTTGCCTCCTTCTACCTCCTGAATATAGCTCTAGGAGCAACCTTGTAGTCACTACGCCTTAGTGATCATGCGGAGACCCCGCAGAGCAGCAGTAGGGGTGTTATCTCCCCGGAGAGCCCCGAAGCTGGGTAAGATTCGCCGGCGTGCATGCCTTTGCCTAATCCAGTTTCCTGGCACCGGCGACGTTCTACTCTCTCCCACCATGATAAGCCATCCTTTGGCATATGTCGCACCCAACCCCCGACAGCTGGCTTTGGCATCGAAGGCTAGGGCATGCTGGCATGAGGAACTTGCACACTCTTGCGAAGAAGAAGCATGTTGTGGGCATCGAAGGTGTCAAGTTCAAGAAGGATCATTTGTGTGGCGCCTGCGAAGCCGGAAAGATGAAAAGAGCCAAGCATCCATCAAAGACAATCATGACCACGTCTCAACCCTTCGAGCTGTTGCACATGGACTTATTTGGCCCTACTCACTATTCCACTCTCAATGCTACTGCTTGCCTCTATGGCTTCGTCATTGTTGATGATTACTCTCGATACACTTGGGTGCATATAATCCTCTACAAGACTGAAGTGCAGGATGTCTTCAGACACTTTGCCAACCATGCCATGATGAACTACGGTGTCAAGATCAAGCACGTCAGAAGCGACAACGGCACTGAGTTCAAGAACACTGGTCTCGACCTCTACCTGGATACCATGGGTATCACTCATGAGTTCTCTGCTCCTTACACACCTCAGCAGAATGGCATCACCGAGCGCAAGAATAGAACTCTTATTGAGATGGCCCAAACGATGCTTGATGAGTACAAGACTCCACGGAAGTTCTGGCCTGAAGGCACTGATACTGCTTGCCACATCATCAACCGCGTTTATCTTCACAAGCTTCTGAAGAAAACATCCTATGAGCTCCTAACTGGTAAGAAACCCAATGTAAGCTACTTCAGAGTATTTGGTGCTAGGTGCTGGATCAAGGATCCTCATCACACTTCAAAATTTGCACCGAAAGCACATGAAGATTTTATGCTTGGTTACAGAAAGGATTCACACTCCTACAGAGTCTTCAACCTCTTTCACTATGAAGTGGTTGAAACTGTGGATGTGCGGTTCAATGAGACTAACGGCTCGCAAAGAGAGCACCTGCCAAATGTGCTAGATGAGTTATCCCCTAGAGAGTCAATCAAGCAAATGGGAACTGGCGAAATCATACCCTCTGAGAATCAGGCTAAAGAAGAACTGATCATTTCTGCTTCCACTCAACCTGAAGACCATGCTCAACCTGAAGATAATCCTCCAAATGATGACATTGATCAGAATGAACAAAATCTTCGTCCTGCTCATCCTCGTGTTGCAAATGAAGTACAGATTGAGAAGATGATCGATAGCCTCAATGCACCTGGTCCACTCACTCGTTCAAGAGCCACACAAAGAGCAACACAACTCACCAATTTGTGTGGACACTTTGCATTCATCTCAATCTCAGAACCAACGAAAGTGACTGAAGCCTTCATGGAACCTGAATGGATTCAAGCCATGCAAGAAGAGCTTCAACAGTTTGAGTTGAATAATGTGTGGGAACTGGTCAAGCGTCCTGATCCTCGGAAGCACAATATCATTGGCACCAAATGGATATATCGCAACAAGCAAGATGAACATGGTCAAGTGGTCAGAAACAAAGCTCGTCTAGTTTCTCAAGGCTACACTCAAGTGGAAGGGATTGACTTTGATGAAACTTTTGCTCATGTGGCAAGGCTTGAAGCCATTCGCATACTGCTTGCCTATGCAAATCATCACAACATTCTCCTACATCAAATGGATGTGAAGAGTGCTTTTCTCAATGGAAAGATAGAAGAAGAAGTATATGTTGCACAACCTCCTGGCTTTGAAGATCCAAAACATCCTAATATGGTGTACAAGCTCAACAAGGCACTGTATGGCCTCAAACAAGCCCATCGCGCTTGGTATGATACGCTCAAGGACTTCCTGAAGAGCAAAGGCTTCAAACCTGGTTCACTAGATCCTACTCTCTTCACGAAGACATATGACGGTGAATTGTTTGTGTGCCAAATATATGTGGATGACATTATCTTCGGCTGCACCAACAAGAAATACAGTGATGAGTTTGGTCATATGATGCAAGAGCAATATCAGATGTCCATGATGGGTGAACTAAAGTTCTTTCTAGGTCTCTAAATCCGTCAGCAACGCAATGGCATCTTCATCTCTCAAGAAAAATATCTCAAAGATTGCCTGAAGAAGTTTGGAATGCAAGACTGCAAAGGATACACGACGCCAATGCCAACCAAAAGTCATCTGGGTCCAGACGACAATGGTAAAGAATTCGACCAAAAGGTATACCGCTCCATGATTGGTTCTTTGCTTTATTTATGTGCATCTAGGCCAGATATAATTCTTAGTGTTTGCATGTGTGCCCGATGCCAAGCGGCACCAAAGGAGTCGCATCACTTAGCTGTGAAGCGAATACTTCGATATTTGGCTTACACCCCAACACTAGGATTATGGTATCCAAAGGGCTCAGAGTTTGATCTAGTTGGATTCTCATATGCTGATTATGCTGGCGACAAGGTTGATCGCAAGTCCACATCAGGCACATGTCACTTTCTGGGACGATCACTTGTCTGTTGGTCTTCAAAGAAGCAGAACTGTGTATCTCTCTCCACTGCTGAATCCGAATACATTGCTGCTGGATCTTGCTGTGCTCAGCTTCTATGGATGAAGCAAACTCTCAAGGACTATGGTATACACCTGAAGAATGTGCCTGTCTACTGCGACAATGAGAGTGCCATCAAGATTGCCAACAATCCAGTTCAGCACTCGAAGACAAAGCATATTGAAATTCGTCATCACTTCCTCAGAGATCATGTTATGAAAGAAGAAATTGATATCATTCACGTCAACACTGAAGAGCAATCGGCTGATATCTTCACAAATCCCTTGGACGAGAAAAGGTTTTGCAAGTTGCGGTGTGAGCTAAATATCTTGGAATCCTCAAATGTCCTGTGAATTGGACACACATCCTAACACTTATGCATTTTGATGACTTAGATGTGCAACACACAACGTATCGTATATCTTCAATCGATGAAGACATACACTCTAAGCATGAATACATTAATGCGGAATTTGACTTCGGAGCGCCACGATAATTGTGTGTCGTGTCTGGGTCTAATACTTCCTATACGGTGGGTAACGCCACCACCAAACTTTTGTTTGAAGTGCTTCTCTTGGCATTATGTTTGCATAGTCTTCATAACTGAGTTGTCTTTAATTCTGACTTGTATTCAAATTTATCTTCATATGATTGATTTGGCCTTAAACTAGTTGCATACTACTTGTGTTCTGTCCTCCACATCATTCACTTATAGTTATGACTTCGTGTTGAATCTTTTGATCTAAGTGAATGTGATCGGACCCTAATCTATCTATGCTTCTACCTCTACTCTATCTGTCCAAATCATATGCATTCTATTGAAAACTGTCAATTGTCTTCACTGAACCTTGTCAGCTGAAGCCAATCTGACAAACATTTATGTCTATTTTAAATGCGCTATCTTTATTACCGGAAATCCGAAGAATTCGGAATGACCACCCCGACAATCCAGGCGTGCGTGGGAACATGGAACAACTACCCAGGAGTTGCATGCACGCCACGTGTCATTCAAATGTGAATCGCCAGGGGCACCTGCGTAATTACGCTATGCTGTCCCTTTCCTTATAAATGCACATCCCATCGCGGTCAAATTTTTTTTTTCTTCCACCTCACCACCTCCCGAAAACCCTAGCGTCACCGCTAGCATTCGACGACACCGGTGACGAAGCACTTAGCTGCCGTGACTTCTCCGACGCCGTCCTCACGCCAGCCCCGGACCTCATCTTCTCCGTTGCCGCCGTAGCTGTCTCACGTCGCCAAGTTAGGGCATGAGAGATTGAACTACTCGACTTCAACTTCCCCTCCGTCTAGCAGTTCTTCCTGTGGTAATTAAAACTCTCTTTTTACTATCTTTTTGTTCTGATAGATTCATCCTTCCTTACCAAAAGTAGTTTCTACATCTCCAAAGTTGAATCTGTCTCTCTCTGCATCTCATAATGTGCCTAGTATGTTCACTTATGCTTCATTACAAGTTAGATTCCTCACATGTACTTATTCCTGGATTTGTACAATTCTGGAACCAACTCACATCAAATAAGTGAATGTCTTTGCGTTATGAGGTCAATGTCTTCAAACTGACTTATCTTCAAAATCTTCTGAGAATGCATATGACCTCTTCCCCTTCCCTCGCATCTCTAATGCTGTCACAGGTACATGTCCGTGGGAGAATCCCTTGGTTCTCATAGTTTGCATTCATTTGCAGAATTCTTGCAGAGTCACATCAATTCACCTGAAGCAAGTTCTTGTCTGACTAGCTGCAAGAAGCCTTTACAAGTTCTGAAGCCTTTCAGGTTAAGCTTCATGGCTACTGAGAAATCAGCAAGAAAGGGTGGCAGAAAGCATCGTGGGAACACTTCCAAGGATTTGCCTCTAGATTTGCATGAGTTGTACAAAATGGACCCTGAGGAAACCTATACTGGTCGCAAGAATCGCATCCAATGGATCCGAAGATATTCGGCTGAAGAATGGTTCAAGTACCGATTTGTCACTCAAGAATATGTTGAGAAGAATGCCATCAAGCGACCCTGGGGAGATATTCTATATAAAAATCTTCAACCTAGAACCCAAGCTGAAGCCATTGAGCAAGGCTTCTATCCTTGCATGGTTCGCGGACCAGAGCCAGAGAATGCTGACCCTTCTTCTCTGTTGTGGTCTCGCGAAGACCATCTCTTCAAGCGCAATTACTAGTTCGCCAAAGACTCAGCTGTGCAGAACAAAAAGGATTTCGGACTTGACTTCAACCCTAGTCCGTCCTTTCCATGGGATGATGGCACCCGTGAAGCCAATGAGAATAGGATCGGTCCCTTCTACAACTTTGAAGGCCTCCTCGCTCACATCGCTGTACAAGGTGCAAAGGTGGATCATACTGATGATGGTGCTGATACTGATGAAGCTCCAGCTCCTACTACTAAGCCAAAGAAGTAGAAGAAGGCTAAGGCTTCCAAACCCACTGCTGCACCAAAGGCTTCTCGAGTGAAGCCATTGGCAACTGCCCCTCCTGCTCCAAGCAACGCCTCTAAAGATCTCTCTCGCCTCTCCAAGACGCGTGAGAAGCCACAGAAGAAACCTGTACAGAGACACAGTCAAGCACTGACACCAGTTGTCGTTCTGAGGAACGAATCTGAAGCCATTGATTTGTCTTCAGATGAAGAATTTGGTGAGGATGCTCTTGAGCAGCTGATCAATAGCAAGCAAGAGGCGGATATCTTTAATGATCTGCCCCTCTTTGATGTGAATATCTTACACAATTTCATTGATGAATGGTTCAACAATCAAGATCTCAGCTTTGATGATCTTCAACTCCCCATTGGCATCAGCGTCTCCTTCCAAGGCGCAATTGCTCCTGAGTTGGCTCTGGCCCAGCGAATTGTTGAACTGAAACACAAGATTGATTTTGAGAAGGAATAGTTCAAGAAGCATGTGGCCAAGCTTAGTGTGGCTGATGTCCAAAAATTCAAGGTGATGCTCAATGACCTCAAGGAGGCATTTCGCAAGAAACGTGAGGAAGCCAAAGGCTCAAGAGAAAGAATGAAGATTCTTGCCGCCAAGTGTGTTCAGGCTTACAACGAAGCTGAAAAGCGCAAGGCACTTGGGCGTCCTGGTATTGACCCCAAGATGGCTGCCAAGGAAAAGAAGAAGTCTGCTATGGCCCCAACTGATGCTACACGGCGGGAAGAACCTCGCATTGTCTTCCCTGCCAGCATGACAGGCTCGAAGCCTAAGGTCTCAACAGTGGCTTCAGATCAGCAGAAGACCAAGGCAGCTTAAGCCGAAGCCAGAAAGCGAAAAATCAAGCGCACTACGGATGATGCACCACCCCCAAAGAA
Source organism: Triticum aestivum (assembly GCF_018294505.1). Taxonomy (NCBI): domain Eukaryota; kingdom Viridiplantae; phylum Streptophyta; class Magnoliopsida; order Poales; family Poaceae; genus Triticum; species Triticum aestivum. The sequence continues at coordinate 452,859,165 of NC_057807.1, read as the reverse complement.
GAGAAAGACCAAGAAGAAAGATCAGGCTACTCCCAGAGAGCCCCTAGTTGTTGAACCCATTGCTTATGCTCCCCCTCCATCCGACAATCAAGAGCGTCAGTTGATTGTACCTGAGCCTGCTTCCATAGAGGCTCCTGAAGAACAAGAAAATCCAGTCGTCGATCCCATCGCAACTGAAGACATTGGTCCCCAAGACAATGTAGAAGATGATGAAGTCCTTCCTCAGATTCAGAACCCCATAGTATCATCGCCTATTCACACGAATAGCAAACTCATCAGTATTGGTCGTCCTTTGATGCCAATCACGCAGGACGCTTCATGGGCTTATCGCCCCCAACCAGCTACCCCAGTTCAAGACTCCCCAAGTACACCTCATCCTACACCAGCGCAAGGTACCAGTCCAATTGTCAATGATGACAATTACATGGAGACCGCACCATCATCGAAAGCGTCACCCCTGTTTCAACGGCTTCGCAAAGGCCTAAGGCCTTCGGTCTCCATGACGACTATCACGGAAGAGGATTCACACCAATCTAGCTCAGTGGCACGTCAAGTGTTTCCTGAAGACAATCCTTCTGTGACGGTTCCTGTGCCTGAAGCTAATGCTTCTGAAGAGATTCCGGCTGCAGCAACCGATGAAAGACAAGAAGAACATGTTGCCACACACCCCACAAATCAAGAAGTTGTTCTCGAGGAGAACGTATCTGTGCCAAACCCTCCAGCTACACAAGTGGAGGTTGAGAATACTGAGGCGGCCACCAACAACACCACTGAAGCCAATGACGTTGTCATGGCTGAAGCCAATGTGGTGCCTCAAGTCAATACAGTGAAACTGCTCCTGTTCCGCCTCCAAGGCCACACATAATTGAGCATGCATTCTACCAAGGCGAGCTTGTTCCTATAAGATGGCCAATTCTGGTTACTCCGCCTGCTCCTGGACCACATTTGACTACCATGTGGAGCATAGGCCTCAGGTTCAGAAGCCAAAACCAAGACTGCCAAGATTCCTAGGTTCTGCATCAGCACCAGGCTCATTCAATGTCAACGGCTTCATTGCACACAACACCTTCTTCGATTCTGGCAAGAACCCATATTCCAAGCCAAGAATCTCATCAGATCGGTTCTGGAGCTACCAGCAGTGCAGCTACTACTCCTGCATTCTATACAATCAGGAGCGCATATTTCCTCATATGCATCTGGACACTGAAGCCATTGCTGGTTTGCCCTGCCTTGAAGAAGCCCTAGACTGCTTTCGTGATGCTGGTCTTCTGGAGTTTGTCACTGACAAGGAACATTGGAATGAAGAGCTTCTACTGCAATTCTATGCAACCCTCCACATTCGCGGCTACAACAGGGATACAACGACATGGGTCCTTGAGTGGATGACGGGCAACGTTCATCATGAAGCCAAAGCCTTTGATCTCATTGAGCTTACCGGCCTCTCCACTCCAGGTGAACTGTATGAACCAGGTTGTCAGCTTCACTAGAATGCATTGGAGAGCATCTTTCAGAAGCCTGAGCCCAACATGAGCCAGATGCTTAGTATGATGAAGCCACTGCCCTCAGATGCTGAGTATCCCAAGTAATTCCTTGTTAAAGACCTTGAGTATCTGCCACGCACTATCTATCATATCATTCGGCGAACTCTATGGCCGATCAAGGGGCATTCCTCCTCAGCAAAGCTTGAAGGTGCAATGAAGACATTGGTCTTCTACATACTCAATGGCAAAAGCTTCAATGCTCAAGATTTCTTCATTCGCCAGTTTGCTGCATTTGGGTCTGACATTTTCGGTCTAAAATTTAATGCTCCTAGGGTTATGCGTCTGATCAAGCTGCACTCTGCTGTTGACTATCAGCCCTCTGCACACAACCATATTATCTTCCTGCCAGAGGTTGATATGTCTGTCGAAGCCATTTACCCAGAGCCTGCCAAGGAAGCGCTATATCTTCACAATGCAGATCGTCAGAGTTTCTCTCGGGATGTTGAAGGTGTTCAGGCTGCTTCGCGTGTCTATCCATTGGCCGGCAACACTCGCCGTGCACGTACTGAAGCCACAGAAAGCACCATTGCGCCAAGGTCTCGCAAGCGATCCCGTGTGCTCAATGACCGAGAGCTTCTTGTGGCCCTGCATCAGAAACAAGACAAGCATCACTTCTGGCTGAAACGACGGATGCAAAGCCTCTTGGTGGATGTCAATCGCATTCGCAATCTTGCCACCAAGAATGCCTTTATCACTCATGAAACCTGTCGGAGGACTTGGAAGGGTTTGACACTACTCAGTGTTGAAGCTGATCTTCAAGACGATGGCTTCACCGAAAGATTCAAGTTTGATTCCACTCCTCCAAGGAATGTTGTTTTACGTTGAACCTCGTCTCTTGAAGATTCAGAGTACTCTTCGTCCGCAGCCACAGTACATGCCAGAGTTATTGATGAAGTCGATGATGCTACTTCACCACCGCCGACCTCAGCGTGTATCAACACTGCACCGAGTTCTTCTGCACCACCAAACATACATGTCGACCCTGCTGCTTCACCTACTCCTCAAGGGAACGAGTAGAGCCTATGTCTTCAAACCTTTTTGGTCCTTACTGACAAAAGGGGGAGAAGCATGGGTTGATAGTCTTCAAGCGGGTCCTGATGGGTGGTTGATATATTTTTTGCCTAGTGCTTACAACTCTCGATTTGCTACATTTGGTTCTTTGAGTTGTAACACTTAAACTTGATGGTTGTCTGCCATTTTTTATGCTATTCCGTGTGATGCGACAATAAATTCCGCATATACTATGATAAATCCTGCATGAACTCATTCTGTAGACGTCCATTTGTCATTATGCATATCATTATTCCTGTATATCTGTTTATGCATGATGTATTGTCTTCATACAGTGAAGAGGATCTCCACAAATACAACCTGCCATGTGCATTTGCATTCCAACGCAAAACATATATATGCACATCTTCAGGGGGAGCATTTTTGCCATCTATGAAGACAATATCTTAATCCTTACAATTTCACATACTTTTATCCCCGTTGAAAACTTCAACCAGTTTGTCATCAATCACCAAAGAGGGGGAGATTGTAATTGCATCTAGTGCCACCCCTAGTTGGTTTTGGAGTATTGACGACAAACCTGGTTGAGGGACTAATGTGTTTGTGAGAATTGCAGGATAACACAGGTAGTAGTCCCTCATTGATTCGGTTTACCTACCGGAGATGACCCTTAAAAATGTGTGAAGACATTGAAGACAATGGTGGTCTGTGAATATATTCACATTGAATACTATGACATGAGAAGACATTGAGTGAAGACTATGGAGCACGAAGACTTAGTTGTTTCATTGTTTCCTTTTCTTCTTTGTTGAGTCATAGGAACCACCGTACTGTTAAGTGGGGTCCAAGTGAACAAAGTCAGAGTGACTGAAGTGATGCTCAACCAAATCTTATGTCTTCGAGCAAAGACAATGAGAGCAAATCTTATCTAGAGTCGGATAAGTCAGCTTTACTTGTAGCCCAAGTCAAGCTGCCGCATGTGTTTGAAATCTGACCATTGCGACACGTGTCAGTTCCTTAGTGACCCAGGGTCATTTCGGACAAATTAGGTCGGGTTGCCCAGTGGCTATAAATAGCCCACCCCCTACACCATAAATTGGTGGCTGCTAAGAGTTAGATACGGCTTTTGTCATTTGAGAGCAACCCACCTCCGAAGCCTTTGAGAGAGAGAATCCTTGCGAGGACAAAGCCCAAACCACCCAGAGCCCAGAGAGTGTTTGGCATCACTGAAGTCTTTCTGTCCGCGTGATCTGAAGACTTGTTACACTTGAGGACTGTGAATCCTCCGGCCGGTTAGGCGTCACGTTCTGAGCATCCAAGAGTCATTGTGGATTGCCGGTGAACAAAGTCTGTGAAGGTTTGGGAGTCTACCTTGAAGACTTACCAGAGTGATTGGGCGGGGACTAGGTGTCCTTAGCTCAAGGGGAATAAGGTGAAGACGCGGTCTTCTGAGTTAAATCTCAACCTCCCTAACCATACGTACAGTTGTCACAGCAACTGGAACTGGTCAAACAAACCACTGTCTTCCTGAAGCTACTGGTTCTATCTCTCACTTCTCTTTACTTATAGTTTGTGTTCGTGAAGTCATTGCCTGCTTGCATAATCTGTTTGACTTCACTATTTGACTACTTGTCCTGATTGGCTTCATACTATCTTCCACCCTGATCCTTACTACCTAGCTGCTAATAGTCTTCGTGCTTTCACTTTATTGAATACTTAACTATGGCTTGTCTAGTGTAGTCTACCTTCCGCTGCATACGAATAGTGTTGTTTCTCCTGTTTGTCTTCGAAACTCCCATGTTTTGAAGACTTTCATAAAAATCGCCTATTCACCCCCCCTCTAGTCGATAACTAGCACTTTCAGTTTTCCTATTGCGAACGGTTATTGAGAAAACACCGGGGGCGATGACCTCAGACAACGCACAGAGTTTCTAGGAATAAACCATGTTGGATCAATGAACAATCGCACACGACATTCTCTTGAGAATTGTTTGCGTTAGACTACCTTGAGCAAACGTTTTCCTTGGAGCAACTGTGTGGGATGTATATACGAATGGAAACATTTAGTGGGGACTGACTGTGTAGGATGTACTTACGATCGGAAATGATTTCGCCTGTATAATTGTATTTTTTATCACTATTGTACGTATGACCGTATTTGGTCGCTCACAGGTCGCACACGGCCTCATTTTGCCGACCATGTGTGCTAGGAGGGCATATCCCCAACGGTTTCTGGGTCGTGTGGTAAGTGCCCCCCCTATCGCAGTCACTCACTAGGTGACGATTCTGAACGCCCTCATGGAAAGGGGTTAAAAACCGTTTGTATAGCACGTCGTTGTACCAGTGCTAGTTCAATCTCGTTACCGGCAAGTCTCTTTACTCGTTCCATAATACATCATCCTGCAACTAACCCATTAGTCACTTTGCTTGCAAGGCTTCTTATGATGTGCATTACCGAGAGGGCCCAGAGATACCTCTTCGATACTCGGTGTGACAAATCCTAATCTCGATCTATGCCAACCCAACAAACACCTTCGGAGATACCCGTAGAGCATTTTTATAATCACCCAGTTATGTTGTGACGTTTGATAGCACACAAGGTATTCCTTCGGTATCTGGGAGTTGCATAATCTCATAGTCGAAGGAATATGTATTTGACAGGAAGAAAGCAATAGCAATAAAACTGAATGATCAATATGCTAAGCTAACGGACGGGTCTTGTCCATCACATCATTCTCCTAATGATGTGATCCCGTTATCAAATGACAACACATGCCTATTGTTAGGAAACCTTAATCATCTTTGATCAACGAGCTAGTCTAGTAGAGGCTTACTAGGGACACAGTGTTTGTCTATGTATTCACACATGTATTTAGGATTCCGATCAATACAATTCTAGCATGAATAATAAACTTTTATCATGAATAAGGAAATATAAAATAACAACTTTATTATTGCCTCTAGGGCATATTTACTTCAATCGCCGCCGCCATCGCATGCGCACGCGCTGGCACCGCCCGCAGCCACCGAGACATACGCGGTGGCAGGGCATCGTGCGGGAGGGGGGGGGTCAACATGCTGCTGGTGTGGCTCGGCGCGTTGGAGGAGGCGATCTACCTTGAGCAGTGGCGCCGCCGCACGCTAGAGGAGAAGCGGGCCGACGGGAGCGCCGCATGCAACACGAGCATGGGGAGGAGGAGCGCCGGTAGCACTGGTCGTGCGAGGAGGAGAAGGAGCAGCGGGAGCAGCAGGAGGAGGAGGTGCGCGCGGCGCTAGGTAGCCCTGGCGCAGCAGCAAACGTCGGAGGAGGCCGTGTTGGTGTCCTACCAGATGGTGTTCCCCTGAGCGCAGGCGCAGACGTCGGAGGAGGCCACGTTGGCGGCCTACCAGACGGCGTTTCCCTGGGCGCAGCCGCCGGAGCTCTTCGACATTACCTGCTCCAACGACGATAACGATGCTTAGGGTTGTGGGTGAGGACGGTTGGGAGGCTTTTGTTTTTACTATGTTTTATGTTTAGTTATGTCTAGAGTGGACTTTGGCAGACGGTTTTAATGTTTAATTATGTTTTATTAATTTGCATGTTTTAAATTTAAATTTTTGTGTGCCTATTTAGTTCTTTTAAAACCACACAGATAAATGTGTCGACCCCGTGGGCGCACCGACCGACCCAAATCAAAAATCGGACACGCGCATCTACTCGGCCGACCCAAACGGACAAAAATCATGTTCGTTTGCATCAGCCGATTAGAATTGCTCTTACAAGTGGGACCTATTTGTCTGGAATTATGTCAAAGTATCTAAACACTAAATTAGACCTATCTGCAATGTATTACATCAATATGTGGTGTTTTTCGCAATAAATTTGTATAGTAGGTGTTTTATGCAACACTAACTCCAATAAGTGGTGGTTTGTGCAACTCCCTCCACCTCGGAGCCTCCTCTTTCATCCGAGTAAAAGAAGGAAACCCTAACACCTAACACGGGCACCGTCATCGGAGTCAGGGCTGCATGCGCCTTGATCCAAACGAATTTTACAAGAATTTTAGACGGTTATAATTTTTTGGAATGTAAATTCTATGCTTGATTTGTAAGCGAAAGGAGGAGAGAAATCCGTAAATAGAAAAAAAAACATTCCAATTTCCAAGTGAAGCTACCGCTTCTGGATTCGGACGTGGCGGGGCGATCCGCGTCCAGGCGATGCTGCACGGGCATGTGAAGAAGGAAGGAAGAATGATTGGAAGCAGCCAAGCCCGAAGTGGTCCGTCGCGCGTCGCGTTCCGTCTATCCTATCGGATCACCGTGAACAGTTGCTCCGTCGCCATTTGCAAATCCCTCCTTGTTGCCCGTGCCCATCAAGCCATCACCGGTGTACCTGACCGCGCGCCAGCTCAACCATCTGCTTACGCAGTTTTTTCCCTTCCTTCTTTTACATTTGCTTCGCCATTTCTCACTTCAGTTAAGCTGCCAAGTTGCTCGTCCGTCAGGCCATGCATGGATGTCTCCTATCTGCTCCATCTGGTCCCGTCCTGTCCACTTCGTCCTGGCAAATCTGGATCCCCGGCCGATCGCGGCAACACAAACCGCTCACCCGAAACGGCAAAGACACTGTTCGATCCCTGCAGCTGCAGCTGTGCTGCGATCACCGCATCGCATGTGATTGATTCTATCCTCCCATCCAACCAACTGCGCCCACGAACTCCTCACCACGATCGAGGTCCACTCCGTTTCGAGAAAAGGAATAAAAATCCACCGCGAGGTGCACGACGCTCACGTGTGCCACTATTGGCCTGCGTCGGACTCGGACGGTGATCGCCTCCCAGCTGTGAGCCGGACCCGTCCGCCAGCTCCCGCCGTATCCGGGCTACACGACGTGCTCATGGTCCACGGACGATTTTCTCTGTAGAGCGAGCCAGGCCATGGACGACTCGAGCCAGCTCCCTATATAACGGAGGGTGCGCGCAGCACATAGCCATAGCCCATAGGCAACCACTCATCCCATTGGCCGCAGTGTCCAACGGGTGGGAGGCAGCAGGGAGAATTAATGGGTAAGCGCCAGGTTCTCCCCGCTCTGCTCCTCGCCCTCCTGGCTCTCGCGTCCAGCGGTGGCGGCGCCCATGCGTCGGCGGGCGGCGGTCCCCATCCGGCTACGCCGGTGAAGGCGCCGTTTAGCAGGCACAGCTTCCCCAAGGGGTTCGTCTTCGGCACCGGCTCCGCAGCCTACCAGGTCCGTGCATGCGCTCCAGCCACGTACCGACCGTAGATGCATTACCACGCACGTACTCATCGGCGATGGCTTCCGTGCAGTACGAAGGCGCCGTCAAGGAAGGTGGCCGGGGGCCGACGGTGTGGGACAAGTTCGCCCATACTCCAGGTACACGCTCTGGTGCATCGATCTACACCAATGTAGCTTAATTCCCCACATATACTCCGATAAACTAAGTCATGGAAGCAGTGCTAGGCTCAAATATCTCTTCTCCAAAGACAGACATCAGTTTTAATCTTGAGATAATATCAGTTAGTAAAAAGCTATAAACAAAACTGTATGTTGCCCTGCAGGCAAGATTGCAGACGGTGGCAATGGAGACGTAGCGCTAGACTTTTACCATCGGTACAAGGTGAGCTACTCTCATTTCTCATATGCCCGTGTAGAGCGTTCGACATTAATTTTAGAAAGTAAGTAATTAACCTGGCTCCGATCCGTGATTACAGGAGGATCTGAAGTTGGTGTTGGACATGAACATGGATGCCTTCCGGTTCTCCATCGCGTGGAGCAGGATCCTGCCAAGTACGTGCGAATGTGATAGAAACATTCTAATTATATTTGTCTTTGGGCATCTTATCAATTTATCATCTCTCTCTTTGGTTCACTACTCGCAGCTGGTTCCATGAGTGGAGGAGTGAACAAAGAGGGGATTGCATTTTACAACAGACTTATCAATGAGGTCATAGCTAAAGGTGTTTTTTTTTTAATCTCTCTCTCCCCTATTGGCTTCAAATAATTTGTTGTACTCCCTCCGGTCCTTTTTACTCTGCATATTAAGTTTGTCTGAAGTCAATTTCATCCAACTTTGACCAAGTTTATGTAAAAAATTATTGACATTTACATAACAACGCCAATATCATTAGATTCATCTCGAAATATATTTTCATATTATATTTATAAAATATTATAGATGCTATTAATTTCTAATATAAATTTGGTTAAACTTAGCTAAGTTTGACTTTCGGCAAATTCAATGTGCAGAGTAAAAAGGACCGGAGGGAGTACTATACCCTATTCCTTACACTGTTTTTCACCAAGAAATTAACTGTTTTCTCTTCTTCCACATGGTAGGCTTGAAGCCATATGTCACACTGCATCACTGGGACACACCCCTGGGGCTAGAGGACAAATACGGTGGCTTCCTCAGTGAAAAGATTGTGTAAGTGACGCAGTCAAATCACATGGCATCGCTTTTGCCCTACAAACAGTTTGGCGTAACATCAATCAACTTTATAAACAGTTCCTTCCCGCAAAAATCAAAAAAACTTTGTAAACAGTTCCAATAACTGGCACTAGTATAGAATGACACGAACCTTGAGTTTCTAATCAAATTCAAATAGCGAGCAAACTTCTCGGCTACTGTAAGTGTACAAATCAAGATTTTGCTCACTAAATGGACTCGTTGTACCGGACGAGAAATCCATATTCATCTTCTTTTTGAACTTAGTACAATAATAGATGCTTACATACACCCATCTCTATTAATATTCTGAATTTATAATTTGAAGTTTCGTGGCGAACACTCATTAACTGCTTGGTAACCACACAACTTTTTAATCAAAAATCTGTGCACTGCTGGCGGTAAACGCTGCTGCACGGCGGTAACCAAAATTGCCTCTGTGTTGAGTCAAACGAGGCCTGAACGAACAGTCTGATCCTGATAAGTG
>NC_057807.1:452838591-452849250 GCF_018294505.1 Triticum aestivum | reverse complement strand
ACTTCGCCGTGAGCTAACGTGCAGTGAAGATGAGCCATGCATGCACGAAATCATGAGCATCTCGATGGAATCAATTTATTAACAATGTTTGTAAATCTTAATCGACTGAGATTTATGTCTCACTCGATACTACACTCGTGAGAATTTGTGTAGAGATTCTTGCAAAAAAAAATTCTTTCATACATGCTATGTCACTTGTTTGAGATTTGATTCAGTTTGAATCGATTAAGACCTAGCCACATTCATTTATTAATCGAACGGATGCATGGTGTAGGAAGGACTACGTGGACTTCAGCGACGTTTGCTACAACGAGTTCGGCGACCGGGTGAAGCACTGGACCACCTTCAACGAGCCATGGACGTACAGCACCTACGGCTACGCCACCGGCGTGTTCGCGCCGGGGCGGTGCTCGCCGCACGTCTCCGCCTCCTGCGGCGCCCGCGACTCGGCCCGGGAGCCCTACATCGTGACGCACAACATCCTGCTGGCGCACGCCGCCACCGTGGAGCTGTACCGGCGCAAGTACCAGAAGGCGCAGGGCGGCGAGGTCGGCATCACGCTGGTGTGCCACTGGTACCTCCCCTACACCAACTCCACCGCCGATAAGGAGGCCGCCAAGCGCCGGGTGGAGTTCATGCTGGGCTGGTTCATGGACCCCATCGTGCACGGCGACTACCCGGCGTCCATGAGGAGCTGGCTCGGCGCCCGGCTGCCGAGCTTCACCCCGAAGCAGAAGGCCATGCTCAAGGGGTCCTACGACTTCTTCGGCCTCAACTACTACACCACCTACTACGCCATCGCCACGCCCGCACCGGCCAACGCCCTCCTTGGGTCCTACGACGCCGACAACCGCTCCAACGTCACCGGCTTCCGCAACGGCAGGCCCCTCGGCCCGCAGGCCTACACCGAGTTTCTCTTCGTCTACCCGCCGGGTATCCACGAGCTCATGCTCTATGCAAAGCGCAAGTACGGGAACCCCGCCATCTACGTCATGGAGAACGGCATCGACGAGGGCAACAACAGCTCGCTGCCCATCAGGGAGGCGCTCAAGGACCCCGCCAGGATCAACTACCACTACAAGCACCTCCTCTTCCTCAACCTCGCCATCAAGCAGAAGGTGAACATCAAGGGTTACTTCTCGTGGACGTTCATGGACTGCTTCGAGTGGGGTGACGGCTACAAGGACCGCTTCGGCCTCATCTACATCGACCGCAACACGCTCAAGCGCTACCCCAAGGAGTCCAGCAAATGGATGGGCAGATTCCTCAAGAAATGATCCCTGATCCATCATCTACGCAGGCCTGGTCTCAGCTCAGGCGGCCTTCGTTTTTGGTATCTGCATATGCTGCACGCTGCGCATGGTTTGTTGCGAGTTCGAGCTGTGGTGACTGTATCGGCGTTGGGTTGAGTGTTTGCTATTTTTATTTTTATTTATGTGGGGGGTGTTGAGCGTGAGTCATGGCTGTGAATAAGCGTTTGCTGCATTTGGCCGTTGACCGCCCCAAGAAATAAAAACTGAGATTGAGGATTGTTATTCCCCAGTCAGTTTGAGAAGTACTCGTAGACTCCTAGTTGTTTCTAAGACTTCGACCATATTGTTCATAATTTCTAGAATGTGCAACTACCAAATACCAATTTTTTCAGACTTTTTGACAATATGCGCTCAGTGGGAGCCGACTTTTTCTCTGAGACGCATATGGTGACTTCGTCAATGTTAAGCCTTGCTGGTCCGGTCTCTCAAAGTTGCTCATATGATTAGAATGTAGGTTTTGGTTCATATATACTAGTGTGTGCATGTGCTTGTGAGCATTTGTATTGTACTGTGTTTCTAAAGAAATGACACTTTGTTTGCTAGAAAAATTTACGCCTAGGATGGCCTGAGTCACTTTGATAAAAATTTACTTTGAACTACCATATTTGTCAACTACTGAACCTCTAACGCGTGGATAGCATTGGCCTACCTATGGTCGTTTCGGAAGTAATCAACATGTAGAAGCTCATGGTTTTTTCTCTGGTCTTTTCCAAAATACTACCTATATCTCACAATGGAGAAAAACTCTCATGGATTCAAAGGATTAGTTTTTCTTTGAATTTGCCTCAGGCCTGGAGACTATCTTCTACACCCGAGTCCCGATACACTACAAGGATATCATAAGGTGCATCGATGCTTGGTATATATGACTACCTACTAACCCGCAAACAAAAGACAAACGTGTCTACAGGTTAAGCAAGCCCGTGGACCTTCTAGTTGAAGACACCTATGGCGTGGGGATTCATTGAGGGGAAGGTAGTCACTGTTGATAGAAGTAGAGGAGGCGGAGAAGTTGGCCAGGAGACACACGTAGAGGTTATGGCATCTTTATTATAGAGTGTAGACTCAAGGTAGTCTTCTGCGGAGATTGTTCATTCACAAAGCAGGTCTGGAACAAATTATGCCTTTGAAGTGGGCACCAGTCCCCTTGGGATGGCAAGCCCATTTAGCATCGACAAACTGATGGGAGGGACATCACACCCTTGCCAAAGGAGGAAAAGAGGCCTTCAAGCGGCAAACCAACCTATACCTAGGGATAGGGGTCGAAGGAAAGGAATACGAGTCTTCCAAACACCACTTTGCAACCCCTTGAAGTTGTCCTCTTGATTCATGAGGAATTAGCGTGGGAGGACGTATGTCTACCTAAACCTTAAGATGACGACCTGAAAGTTCTTATGGCGACAACACTATAGTATTTTTTTTCTCTTGTTATTTTTTGCTTCAACCCGCGCCACCCTATAAAATAACCCTCATTTCATGAAGTTCAGAAGGCACATGCCGCCTTTTCATCATAAAATAAATAAGACTACATGAGTAGGAGCTTTCCTTCTCGGAGCAGCTAGGCTCGGATTGCATGTGGCCTAGCATCTGAACAAGGTTTAAGATTTCAAAACCAGAATTTTGTCAACCCTCGAAATGACTAACATTTTGTTAGTTGTGAAAATCATTTCGGAACAAATCAACTAGTATGTTGTGTGAATTTTTTTAGTCTAAACAACTAGATAAAATGTAACCTATCCTTGAAATGACCAAAACACGGTAATAAGTACAAAACTTGTGTCGGATGAAGCAACAACGTTTGTTTGTAAATTTGGAAATTTTCGAATTTAGTGAACTGGTTTTTTTTTTACTTTGTCCTAATGTAGAACTATAGAGAGCAAAAGTAAGATAACCTGCCAATGTGCTATGCAAGGTGATGTTGTCGTGAACGGTCCCAAGACTTTATATTATCATACAAATCCAGCGTACCAACATGTTTTGAACAAAAACAACTATTTTCACTAACCTTTAAATTGTTGAAATTTCGAGAAAACTCATTCAAATTTTAAGCCGTGTCTGAGGATTGCCCGGGGGTTGAAGACTCGCGTTTAGTAGCGTGCTGTACTACCCCTAAAAAAATTAGTATCCTCGACATGTTGGTCCACTCGGTGCAGCGATGCGGGTCTTAGGAACTGCAAGGGATCCGGTGTAGAGGATAGGGCAGAGGGGGTCCAAAGTGATTTTGTACTTCTCAACATCAAGCATGACGTGCAGCTTTCAGATCCATTCACCATCGATCTGGACAATGCATAGCAGGATAGAGGAAGGACCATCCATCATCGATTTAGACACTGGCCGGCACGAACGATAATTCTAAACAATTAAAGAGCGGTCTCGTCAACCACATCGTCATTTTCTTTTAGGTGCATTCAGCTCACTTTATTAGTGGAGAATGTTATTTTAGGAGAATTACCAGAGAATGTTTACATGTGGGCTATTAGAGAGACGCACTAGTGAATAAAATCCTATTAACGGCGTTTGAAAGTTGTCATTAGTAAAGCACTTAGCGCACATCACTAACTGACACCACTGATATGTGGTCAACAATGTTGTACTCTTTCCACGCCATTAATATCGATGATGCCGCCACTAGTACATTGAACATTCTCGACTATCACCAGTGCAGTGTACTACACTGGCATCGGATTTTCGAACGCCACTGGCAAACTTTTCTGTGTTGTGACAGCTAGCGTTTTATTTCTACTACGACATCCCTTTTTGCCACAATAGCATTTTGTGCATGACATCACATTAATACATTCATAAATTGATGCATCTATATTCAAATTAACATGCACCCATATATAAAAATGCAACACATGCATGCATCAAATTATACATCAACATCGCAACTCAACTAATCACATGTCTTTCTATCTTCTTTCTCGGGATGAACTCCAAATCCAGGCGCCGTCCCGGATATGTTGAACTGCATTTATGCATATGCTTTAGTTGATTCTTTTATTCGATCGTGTTCTTCTTTCGTATCTCTAGGGCTATAGAACATTCCGCCTGACCTTACGACATCCTTGTTGATGATTGCCATCACGTTCTGAAGGCACATACATTCTCTATAGAAGTTTTGTTCCCCTTTCTGGCCCACATGGCCAATGATGCATGATCCTTCAATAGTGATTTCGTGCACACAAAGTGGGCAATGAGGGACATGACATAGTAGTGAGACATGTTAGAGCTCAACACACATGGTTCTTACTTGCAACAGAACTTCGTGTGGAACATAAACTTCTCATGCGTTCTGCGAGTTCCTCCGGAGTGATAACATTTGAGGAGAGTAACATTCAGAACGGTCTTCACGACGGTGACATTTTAAAAATAATAATTTTAAAATATATGCATTTAGAAAACAAACGAAGAAGCAAATAAGAGAAAACAAACGAACATTAAGATAGATATTTAGGCTGGCCCACTAGTAGCAACAAGCGAGACCTTCGGGACTTCCTATTTGCCACATGTGGCCGCAAAACTGTGGTCAAAACACGCATGCAATCGTCGACATCGAGCCAATTGGGCTGGGTCATTTTTAGCTATACATGAAGCTTTCTTGTTCCGGTTTCGGGTACCTTCTAGAAGATTCTAGCCTTTTTTATAGGTTTTTTTGTTCTTTTTTATTTCCCCCTTTTTTTCTTTTTATAACTTGCAATTTTCAAAAAAAAAATGATCAAATCTTCTAAATAAAAAGTATTCAATGCTTTCAGAAAATGTTCCGGAATTTCAAATTTTGTTCACATTTCAAACAAATGTTTGGAATATATAAAATTGTAACTTTTCCAAAAAGTTCAAATCTTCAAAAATTATATGAAATGAAAAAATCTGTTTGGAATTTCAATTTTTGTTCACTCTTTTAAAAAACTTTCGGGATTCAAACTTATCCAACTTTTTTCCAAAACAAAATCAGTTTCCAAATTTTGTTCCAAATATTAAAAATAATTTGGAATTATAAAAACGCGTTTGGAAATTTTATTATCGTTTTTATAAAAATCTTCATTTTTTCCTTTTTTAAAATTCTAAATTTTGCTCATGATGTCCAAAAAATGTTCTGGAATTGGAAAATTTGTTCACATTTTTTAAGATATTGTTACTATATTCTCCACAAAAAACATGTAGAGGAGTGGGACATCGCGAGTTCGATTCCTTGCAGTAGCCTTGATGTTTGGCATTTTTACGCTATAAACACAATCGCTTTGGTGCCTGCTAGTGGGCGGTTGTCGCTGACCCATGTGCGTCACTGGATGCATTGAGCGTCCAATAAGAGGCCCGAGACCTTTTCGTTCTCACAAGATGCGAGACATTTCTCCTCCCACAATCATGATGGGATCCATTTGGGTGCCAGTGTGAGAAGCTCTAACCCTCTATGGTTTTCTAGACATTTTGTGTAAAGCGGCTATGTACCGCTTAAATCACACCGTTGCCTCACCTATAAGCCAGGTGGTGGGCCGGCCCCAGAACGTATCCTGTGAAACGCCCAAACTGGTGCACCAAATGCACCAGTAGATACTGGGCCACTCGATGAAGAATTATTGGAGTACATGTATCAGAAGATGTGCTGCTCATACATTTTACATCTTGCATCTCGTATAGTTAACCTTAATCATTTGCGTGAATTGTCCTTCCAATCCTGTCGTCTCCTCCCCTTCTCTCCTGTACCTCTACCTGCGGGATCCCCTCTCTCTGTACCAGGCGATCCATGGCGCTGCGAGCTCTCTTCCGCCCAACTCAGATCCAGATGTGTGTAACCACTAAAAACCATTAAACCAGACACTAGGGCGGTCCCTCTTCCCTCTATCTCTCGCAACCATCTACTCCCTCCGTCTCAAAATAAGTGTCTCAACTTTGTATTAGTTCTAGTATAAATTTGTACTAAGCTTGAGACAGTTATTTTGGGACGGAGGGAGTATATCCCTCTCAATGATGGCCCTGTCTAAAGATTGTCGCCGCCGGCGCGTAGCTTGCTACGATTTGGCGACGCCACAAATGGTTAACAAGCTGAGGTTCTTTCTCTATTCAGATCTTCAATCACATGTTTTATTATTGGATAATGATGAAATTTCCGTATGTGATTCTGGTGCATTTGGTGTGCGTATAACAGAAATCAAAGAAGAAGAGCTCAGTTTGAGGCGAAACAATTTGGGCAATGATTCTAAGAATCCATACTAATGTGATTAAAAGTAGTACGTGTGAACTTTATTTGAAATTATACACTCTGTTTGGGCATCAAGTTCCATCGAAAAAGGGACCTAAATCTATGCATCATGAAGATAAACAGTCTCGACTTAAACCGCCTAGTGAGTTGCTCCTGGAGAAGAACAATTTCTCAGGTTGGATATCAGTTGTATTTATACAGCTGAAAAACTCTGCATATGTAGTCAGAAATAAATCTTGTTTGAGTCTTCTCTCACTTGCTACAGCACAGTGCAAGAATTTCAGATGAACTTGCTAAAGTACAGAGCAAGAATTTCTGATGAGCATGTTCTCACTTATCTTGCAAATTTTCAGATGATGTGAACATACACAGATCCTCGAGGCGCAGAAGATAGCCGTCTCCTTTGGGTAGTTTCGTCGTCGTCCCCGGAGCTACAACACAAAGGCGCTACATGTACGCGCTCGCGGGCGCAATGGCTTCTTCGCTGGGAGCGACTCAGAGGAGAGGAGGGGCGCTAGTCCTCTAAAGACGTCGGAACTAGGTACGATAGATCATAGAAGGGCGAGAAGGTCCAGGAGAAGGGGAGAGAGAGAGTCAACGCAGCTCGAGGGCCTGGTACAGAGAACAGAGAGAGGTACACGAGACAGGCAAAGGAAGGAGACCATAGGATTCATGCAAATGATTAACTGTATGAGGTGCAAGATGTAAAATGTACTAACAGCCCATCTTCTAATGCATCTAATCCATTAATTCTCGATCGAGTGGCCCAGAATCTAGTGGTGCATTGATGCACCAATCTGGGCGTTTCACAGGATACGTTCTCGGCCCGGCCCAATAGGTGTGGCTTGTCAGGCTGATGTCACTCAATTTTCTATTTTTCTCTTTTCCCTTTATTTATATTTTAAATGCATATAGTTCAAAGACATTAAGTTTACTTAAGAAAAATTAAAACAAGGTATTTGAAAAAATGTTAACCTAGTACAAAAAAAATGTTAGCGCTACTTTAACAAAATGTTGACAACTTTTCAAAAAATGTTTTGAAATTAAAAAAGTGTGTTCACATTTTTTAAAATATTGTAACTATATTCCCCGCAAAAAAAGATGTTATATATATATGCTATGGTATAGTGCAGTACTTTAAAACAACCGCATTGCCATCAGTAAACAACAACCATTAGCTCTAGTTTCTAGCAACACACATAGAGGAGTGGGACATCGCGAGTTTGATTCCTCGCGGTAGCCTTGATGTTTGGCATTTTTTACGCTATAAACACAAATCGCTTCGGTGCTACTAATGGGCGGTTGTCGCTGACCCATGTGCGTCACATGCGTCACGGGATGCAATGAGCGTCCAATAAGAGGTCCGAGACCTTCTTCGTTCTCACAAGATGCAATACATTTCTCCTCCCACGATCATGATGGGATCCATCTGGGTGCCGGTGTGAGAAGCTCTAACCCTCTATGGTTTTCTAGACATTTTGTGTAAAGCGGCTATGTACCGCTTAAGTCACATTGTTGCCTAACCTATAAGCCAGGTGGTGGGCCGGCCCAATAGGTGTGGCTCATCAGGCTGATGTCACTCATTTTTCTCTTTTTCTCTTTTCCCTTTATTTATATTTTAAAATCATATAGTTCAAAGACATTAAATTTACTTAAGAAAAATTAAAACAAGGTATTTGAAAAAAAGGTTAACCTAATAAAAAAATTGTTAGCGCAACTCTAATAAAATGTTGATAACTTTTCAAAAAATGTTTTAGTGTTTTAAAAAATGCATGCAAAATTTCTAAAAATTTATATACAGTGTAGTTATTTTTATGTGTAATCCAAAAAAAAATACCATTAAAAAACGTACGTCACACTTTATGGAAAGATTCCCGTGTTTGAAAAATTATTCAGGACATCAAAAAATGTTAGAAACAATTTTCAAAAGTAACACCGTAGGTTTAAAATGTTTACTCCCATTCAAAAAATGCACCTGAAATTGTAAAGAAACAATTACATGTTTCAAAACGTGTCCACAAATGTTTTTCAAAAAATATTTATACAATGCAAAACAAATGCTTGTGTGGTTTAGAAAAAGGTTTACATTGAAAATGTACATTGTGTATTTCGAAAAAAAGTTGCCATGTATCCGAAAAAGTGTCCCGAACATTTTTTTTTTGAATGTACATCATGAATTTAGACAATATTGAACATGAATCGTAAAAATGTTTCAAGTGTACTCTAAGAATGTACATCGTGTGAGACAAAAAAAGGTAGACATGTGTTAGAAAAACAAAAAACCGACAAAGAAACAAAAAGAAAGGCAAAAAGGGACGAAAGACCCTAAGAAAATAAAATAAAAAGAATAAAAAGAGAGTAGAACCCTAGCCTTTGCATATATGAACACCAATAAAGAAGAAAGTTTACAATCAAGGCCGAAGAATCCCCTCAGGCTGATACCATAATCTATCGTCTTTTAAAAAGCATGAACAAAAAAATGGATTCCCAAACATTTTTTTAAGATTTGAACATGTTTTTACAAATTTCGAATTTAAGGAAAAGGAATAAGAAACAACAGAGAAAAAAAAACTAAACCCCCTAAAAAACTTATAAAAGAAAAAATAGCTCAGGAATTTTGTACTCCCTCCGTCCCAAAATACTTGTCGGAGAAATGGGCGTATCTAGACGCAGTTTAGTTTTAGATACATTCATTTTCATGCATTTCTCCGACAAATATTTCCGGACGGAGGGAGTAGAAGGTTTCCAAAACCGATAAAAATCGACTGAAACGTTTGTAACCGGAACGGGGAAGATTTTGCGTACAGCTAAAAATGGGCCGGGTCAATTCATTCCATATCTACCTTGTGCGTGTGCGTTTCAGCGACACTCCCGTCCCGATGACTCAAGGCCTGCCCTATTTACAGCCGAATTGCTTGGCGCCCACCACGCAGGGCGTGCCCACCTCGAACGTCGACCTTTTCCGCGGCATCCACGTTCGATGAATCTGGGCAGGAGTCCACGTTCGATGAACCTGCCCTTTCACGAGTTTAAAAAAAAACTGTCCTTTCATGGTACCCGGCCGATCAGTGCCACGAACGACCAAATAACGAACGAGTGAGCGAGCAGCAGCAAAACATTCCGACCCACAGCAGCCTCTCTAATCACACCGTCTTTTCGCCACAAGTTCGGCGAATGTTGACCTGATCAACGCAAACAGCGTGACGCGACCCATCTAATAATTACTCCATAATCCATGTCAACACTCTCACGTTCTATTCTCGTCATCACACCTCGCGGAGCGGCAGCGTGACGCGTCTCCGTCGAGAACGAACGAGGTTGACGGGAGCTGGTTCGTGCTGCTGCTGTTGCTCTCCACCGAGCGGCCTCCTCGTTGTCGTGGCGCTGCGTCGGTAGTGCAGTGCTCTCGCCTGGCGGCTTGGCACAGCCGTACGTACTCTAAAAGGTAGTGAGAGGGAGAGAGGAAAGCGATAGGATGGTTGAATTCCGTGGTGGCTAGAGCTTCCGCGGCTGTTTTACTAGCTTTTTAGGTGCAACCGCGAGGCAGCATCATGGCTGACCACGGGAACGGGATCCTTCTGCGGAGAGACGGACGCCGCGGTCTCTGTGGCCACGCACGCAGAGATGCTCGTGTCGTGGTACAGACCATCTCCAACCGGACCACCTGCTCCGCTCTCGTTTGTTTGCCCAGTTTGTTTTGAGCGTTTGGGTTAATTTTTTTGCTGCTCTCTGTTTGCCGAGGATATCATGTGTAGTCAGGTTTACGCCCCATAGCACGTGTCTCGCTGGCGAGCTCTTGCGGTGGGTTTTCCTGCGATGCCTCTCTTCTTTTCCGTCCCCTCAAATCTCTGAACTTGGATGGTGTATTTCCGTTATTCAGTTAATGGAAAGGGGTTATGTCTAATTCAAAAAGAAAAGAAATGCCATTAAATCTAACCTATATGTCGTGGCTGCTCGGCACACTTTAAACCCAACTCATATGTGAGACCTGGTTCATATATGAGGTGGATTTAAATTTGCCGGATGCGTCCACCTAGTTGAAGCTGACGGGCTGGACCCACCCTAAATTTGCAAACAATCACCAACCCTCGACTGACCCACCCACCCACCCACCCTCTCTCTCTCTCTTTCTCTCTCTCTCTCTCT
>NC_057807.1:452774790-452838468 GCF_018294505.1 Triticum aestivum | reverse complement strand
CCACATCGTCGTCACCAGGGGCCCCACACCGCTCTCGTCCATCCTTGTCGCCCCAGACACGGTCGCCACTTTGGTACGTCCTACTCCACCGGACCTACTGATGAGGACATCCCAACCATGGGCACCACACCACCAATCATCAACGGTCCAATCACAAGAAGTCGCGCAATGCAAATACATGATCAGGTGAACGCTAACTTAAGTCTATCATTTGACCTTGAAAACATGGTTGTGCCTTCACCTCCTTGTTGTTGGTTGAACTCAGGTGCGATATCGAAGAAGGCCAAACACATTTCCGTCAATGCAAAACAATGTTTTAAGGCGAAGAAACAAAGTTAGGAATTCATGACGAATGAGTTGATTGTTGAAGAAACATTGTTCCGATTCTGACGAAACAATGTTTTGCACGAGTTTGGATATCCCAACTTGCGGAAGGTTCCCGGAACTCGAGTTTGCTGCTGAAGGAAACATTGTTCGACTCCAGTGAACAATGTTTGGTGGGAACTGCAACCACCTCCAACGAGAGTTTTTCAGAAGCTACCTCATTAAGTCTCTAAGCCATTTAGTCAAACCAAGCTGGTTCTCTTTCACACCTATCCAGGGGGGTTGTCCCGATTATAAATAGGCTAGCTCTTCCCTTCGTTGGGGACTTTTGCCATTTCTATCAAAGACCAAAGGCATAGACTCCTCCTAAGATTGGAGAGCTCTTGTTATCCTTGTTCTTGTGATTCCTTGAGAAATTGCTCCCAATTCGTGCTCCACGACTAGATCATGTTGTGTGGGTTAGAGTTTGTGGTTTCCCTTGCGGATTGCACCTATCCCGTGCTCCACGACTTGAGCGTGGTTGTGTGGGGTAGTATTGCGGGTTGTGAATCGGCAAATGTTCGGATTGCAAGCTTCGGTGAGCATCCTCCTCGTCGGGTCATAATCTCTTATTTTCCATTTTCCGTCTGCTTGCAGCTAGTTATCCCCATCCATTTATCGATCCTACGCCATGAAGATCAAACTTACCTTGAACACCCTCTTCTTTGAAGACGGTGTCGCATCATCTGGTATTCAGAGCAAGGTTTACACGGTAGGATCTGTATCTTTGTTGCTAGATCTATCCTTTTTAGTTTGGTATTCCCCGTCCTAGAGTCCAAAGCCAAAAAGACACAAAAAATCCAAGCCTTTGTTGTTAAGATCTAGTTGTTTGCTTTCCTCTTTGTGTTTGCACCAAGTTCTATCCAAAGTTGCTGTTGTTTTTCTTTGAGTATTGTTGTTGGATCTATTGTGTTGCAAAAAATAGCAAAAAAAAGAGAAGAGAAAGTGTTTAGCAACTGTGCAATCATATTCAGTTTGGTGAGAAATTTCAAAAGTTGAAGTGGCAAGTGTTGTAGCTCAAACGTGGTGCAAGGATCTACAAATTTTTCTTGTTTATTTGGTTTGCATCGACTGGATCTCAGCACTAGCCCTCCCTTTTTACCCCACCCAGATCCACCTAGAAACCATCAACTTCCTTCCTTTCATTTGCCCGTCCACTCCTGATTTGCTACTTCCGCACAGCCGCCAAGGAATCATTAGAATTTGGGTAAGCAAGAAGGTGAGCTAAGTGTTTTCCACATCTAATTTTCTTTTGTCCACTTGTTTCCAAAAGTTAACATGACAGGATCCAACTCGAGTGTACATGGAAATCAACATGTGGAAGATGATCTCCCAAAAACTGATGCATCACTTGGTGATATGATTGAGGAGAGTATAATTGCAACTAGGCGAAGGATGTTCGGTGGTCGTCTTCCTATCGCGGGTAATGGGAATCGACATCAACACAACCCTGCTGCCTCGCTGGCCGCCGACAACTGGCAACGTCAAGGAAACAACGATCGCCATGTTGAGCCTGGAAGAGCGGCAGGAGTTGCTGCCCACGGCGCCCCTGCTGTTGGCGTTGAACGGAGGCGTGGCGACTTTGCTGCCCCCCGTGAGGGTGGGCTGCATGGAGGAGAAGCTCGCGGGCGAGGCCATGACCCCCGTGGGTTTGCTGTTGATCACCGGCAACGAGCGGCACATGATGGTGATGCCATCTTCCTTGAAGATCTCTCCGAGCATGGTAACAAAGATGAAGGCATGGGGGACTATGAACCCTACTCCCCGCCTCGCCGTGGTGCTATTTTTTGTCACAATGGTCATCATTATGGCCGTCGTGATCAGGATGACCGTGACAACCAAGCGAGAGTGAAGCTACATGTGTCATCATTCATGGGAAAAGAGGACCCCGAATGCATATATTGAGTGGGAAGAGAAGTGTGATCAAAACTTTCGCATCCATGGTTTTTTCTGAAGCCAAGAGAGTTGATCTTGTTGTTATGGAGTTCGCTAGTTATGCTCTTACATGGTAGAATCAGCCGCAAGATGAATGGTTGACGTCAAGAAATAATCATATCTGTAGCTGGACTTTGATGAAGGAAGTCATGAGTCATTGTTTTGTTCCATCATACTATGAGAGGCAATTGTACAAGCGGTTGCAGGGGCTCACTCAAGGTTCCCGCACTGTTGAGGAGTACTATAAAGAGATGGAGGTGCTGCTAATTCAGACAAGAATCCGTGAAAGTGATGATGCGAAGATGGCGAGATTTTTACATGGGATGAATGATGAAATATTAGATTTTGTGGAGATGTTTCCTTATGATACCTTACAAGATGTGGTACATCAAGCTATAAGAGTTGAGAAGAAGAATATGCGTAATGGTCATACTCGTGCTTTCCAAGGCCGCACCACCACACACTCATGGCAGCGAGCACAACAACCATATGGTTCTCAGTTTGAGGGTGCACCACCTAGACACCCATATGCCTTGACGGCTTCCTCACTTGTTATTCGCAAACAAGATAAGAGGTCATTAGCTACATCAGGAGTATCCTCTACTCCACCTCCAGAAAAGAGTTCTACACGCAGCAGCAACATTCAATGCCACAAGTGCAAAGGAAGAGGTCATATTTCTTTGGAATGTCCAAGCAAAAGAACTACGATCATCAATGAACGAGGTGAATGGGAGTCTGAAAGTGACCCTGAAGGTGGCAATGATGAAGTGGAAGAAGAGCAAGGTTGGGAGGTAGGAGGAACTATTTTATCTCACGAGGAACTTGATGGAGAAGCTTTGATTGTATGTCGTTCACTTAACGCTCAGGTTGTGGAGGAGGAAAAGGGGCAGCGGCATAATCTTTTCCACACCCGTTGCCTTATCAACTCAAAGATATGTCGAGAGATTGTTGATAGTGGCAGTTGCAACAATATTGCAAGCACGGAGATAGTCGAGAAGCTTCAATTGCAAACAAAACGTCACCCACACCCATACCGCATGCATTGGCTGAATGATTGTGGCGCAATTAAGGTGATTAGCAGCGTGCAAATACCAATTTAAGTAGGGACATATCAGGATGATGTTGAGTGTGATGTGGTGTCGATGCACACTTGTCACTTGCTTCTTGGACGACTGTGGTTGCATGACCGTGATGTGAAAATCAGCGGGCGTGTGAATCGCTTATGTTTTGTCCATAGAGGAGAAAAGTTCACTTGGCTGCCCATGACACTCTAGGAAGTTTATATTGATGAGATGAAAAGAAAAGGAAAGAAAAAGGGAGAGAGTGATCATACAGAACAGGTGAGCCACCAACATAGTGAGGGAGTGTTTCCATAGCCAAAAGCTCCACAACCAAATATGACCAAGCCCCGGGAAAAATAAGGATTAGTTATGATGGCTAGGAAAAGGGATATGCGGGCATTAAGAGAACCTAATACTCCATTCTTTGTACTCATGTACAAGGAAACTTTGTTGGCTGCTAACGACTTACCCTCAACTCTTCCTAGTGTTGTCTTTGATCTTTTGCAGGAGTATGAGGATGTGTTTCCCAAGGAGGTACCACCTGGTTTGCCACCGAAGTGGGGCATTGAACACCAAATCGACTTGGTTCCGAGCGCTCCACTACCAAACCGACCACCGTACCGAGCAAACCCCGAGGAGACGAAGGAAATTCAGAGGCAAGTAGAAGATCTTCTTAACAAAGGGTATGTAAGGGAAAGTCTTTCTCCTTGTGTTGTTCCCATTCTTTTAGTTCCCAAGAAAGATGGTACCATGCGCATGTGCACTGATTGTAGATCCATTAACAACATAACTGTGAGATATCGGCACCCTATTCCTAGGCTCGATGACATGCTTGATGAACTTTGTGACTCCACCATACTTTCCAAAATTGATTTGCGAAGTGGTTACCATCAAATAAGAATGAAAGAGGGTGACGAATGGAAAAATGCATTTAAGACAAAATTTGGCTTGTATGAATGGTTGGTTATGCCATTTGGATTAACGACTGCACCTAGTACTTTCATGAGATTGATGAATCATGTGCTTAGATCCTTCATTGGCCAGTTTGTGGTGGTTTACTTTGATGACATGTTGATTTATAGCAAAACTTTGGAGGATCATGTTCGACATATAAAATGTGTGCTTGCTATCCTACGGGAGGAAAAGTTGTATGCTAACGTGGAAAAGTGCACATTTTGCACAAACAAGGTTGTGTTTCTTGACTTTGTTGTTTCAGCAAAAGGTGTGGAGGTCGATGAAAAGAAGATCAAGGCTATTCGTTAGTGGATGCCTCCATAAAATGTGAGACAAGTACGTAGCTTCCTCGGACTTGGAGATTTCTATCGATAGTTCATGAAGGATTTCAGCTGAAGGAAATATGCCCTAGAGGCAATAACAAAGTTATTATTTATTTCCTTATATCATGATAAATATTTATTATTCATGCTAGAATTGTATTAACCGGAAACATGATACATGTGTGAATACATAGACAAACATATAGCCACTAGTATGCCTCTACTTGACTAGCTCATTAATCAAAGATGGTTATGTTTCCTAACCATAGACATGTGTTGTCATTTGATTAATGGGATCGCATCATTAGGAGAATGATGTGATTGACATGACCCATTCCGTTAGCCTAGCACTTGATCGTTTAGTATGTTGCTATTGCTTTCTTCATGACTTATACATGTTCCTGTAACTATGAGATTATGCAACTCCCGTTTACCGGAGGAACACTTTGGGTGCTACCAAACGTCACAACGTAACTGGGTGATTATAAAGGAGTACTACAGGTGTTTCCGAAGGTACATGTTGGGTTGACATAAATTCGAGATTAGGTTTTGTCACTCCGATTGTCGGAGAGGTATCTCTGGGCCCTCTCGGTAATGCACATCACTATAAGCCTTTCAAGCAATGTAGCTAATGAGTTAGTTACAGAATGATGCATTACATAACGAGTAAAGAGACTTGCCAGTAATGAGATTGAACTAGGTATTGGATACCGACGATCGAATCTCGGACAAGTAACATACCGATGACAAAGGGAACAACGTATGTTGTTATGCGGTTTGACCGATAAAGATCTTCGTAGAATATGTGGGAGCTAATATGAGCATCCAGGTTCCTCTATTGGTTATTGACCGAGAATAGTTCTAGGTCATGTCTACATTGTTCTCGAACCCGTAGGGTCCACATGCTTAAGGTTTCGATGACAGTTATATTATGAGTTTATGAGTTTTGATGTACCGAAGGATTTCGGAGTCCCGGATGAGATCGGGGACATGACAAGGAGTCTCAAAATGGTCGAGACGTAAAGATCGATATATTGTACGACTATATTCGGAGTTCGGAAAGGTTCCGAGTGATTCGGGTATTTTTCGGAGTACCGAAGAGTTACGGGAATTCGCCGGGGAGTATATGGGCCTTATTGGGCCATACGGGAATAGAGGAGAGAGGCCGAAAGGAAGGAGGGGCACAGCCCCCCTCTGGTCCGAATTGGACAAGGGGTGCGGCTCCCTTTTCCTTCCTCCTCTCCCTCTCTTTCCCCCTTCTCCTACTCCAACAAGGAAGGAGGGAGTCCTACTCCCGATGGGAGTAGGACTCTCCTTGGCGCGCCCCTACTAGGCCGGCCGCCCCCTCCCCCTTTGCTCCTTTATATACGAGGGCAGGGGGGCACCTCTAGGCACAACAACAATTGATCCCTTGGATCTCTTAGCCGTGTGCGGTGCCCCCCTCCACCATAATCCACCTCGATAATATCGTAGCGGTGCTTAGGCGAAGCCCTGCGTCGGTAGTACATCAAGATCGTCACCACGCCGTCGTGCTGACGGAACTCTCCCTCGACACTCGGCTGGATCGGAGTTCGAGGGACGTCATCGAGCTGAACGTGTGCTAGAACTCGGAGGTGTCGTAGTTTCGGTGCTTGATCGGTCGGGCCGTGAAGACGTACGACTACATCAACCGCGTTGTTCTAACGCTTCCGCTTTCGGTCTACGAGGGTACGTGGACACACTCTCCCCTCTCGTTGCTATGCATCACCATGATCTTGCGTGTGCGTAGGAAATTTTTCGAAATTACTACGTTCCCCAACAGTGGTATCAGAGCCTGGTTTTATGCGTTGATGTTATATGCACGAGTAGAACACAAGTGAGTTGTGGGCGATATAAGTCATACTGCTTACCAGCATGTCATACTTTGGTTCGGCGGTATTGTGAGATGAAGCGGCCCGGACCGACATTACGCGTACGCTTACGCGAGACTGGTTTCACTGTTGCGAGCACTCGTGCTTAAAGGTGGCTGGCGGGTGTCTGTCTCTCTCACTTTAGCTGAATCGAGTGTGGCTACGCCCGGTCCTTGCGAAGGTTAAAACAGTACCAACTTGACGAACTATCGTTGTGGTTTTTATGCGTAGGTAAGAACGGTTCTTGCTAAAGCCCGTAGCAGCCATGTAAAATTTGCAACAACAAAGTAGAGGACATCTAACTTGTTTTTGCAGGGCATGTTGTGATGTGATACGGTCAAGACGTGATGCTATATTTTATTGTATGAGATGATCATGTTTTGTAACCGAAGTTATCGGCAACTGGCAGGAGCCATATGGTTGTCGCTTTATTGTATGAAATGCAAACGCCCTGTAATTGCTTTACATTATCACTAAGCGGTAGCGATAGTCGTAGAAGCAATAGATGGCGTAACGACAACGATGCTACGATGGAGATCAAGGTGTCGCGCCGGTGACGATGGTGATCACGACGGTGCTTCGAAGATGGAGATCACAAGCACAAGATGATGATGGCCATATCATATCACTTATATTGATTACATGTGATGTTTATCCTTTATGCATCTTATCTTGCTTTGATTGACGGTAGCATTTTAAGATGATCTCTCACTAATTATCAAGAAGTGTTCTCCCTGAGTATGCACCATTGCCAAAGTTCGTCGTGCCCAGACACCACGTGATGATCGGGTGTGATAAGCTCTACGTCCATCTACAACGGGTGCAAGCCAGTTTTGCACACGCAGAATACTCAGGTTAAACTTGATGAGCCTAGCATATGCAGATATGGCCTCGGAACACGGAGACCGAAAGGTCGAGCGTGAATCATATAGTAGATATGATCAACATAGTGATGTTCACCATTGAAAACTACTCCATCTCATGTGATGATCGGTTATGGTTTAGTTGATTTGGATCACGTGATCACTTAGATGACTAGAGAGATGTCTGTCTAAGTGGGAGTTCTTAAGTAATATGATTAATTGAACTTAAATTTATCATGAACTTAGTACCTGGTAGTGTTTTGCAAATTATGTTGTAGATCAATAGCTTGCGTTGTTGCTTTCATATGTTTATTTTTATATGTTCCTAGAGAAAATTGTGTTGAAAGATGTTAGTAGCAATGATGCGGATTGGATCCGTGATCTGAGGTTTATCCTCATTGCTGCACAGAAGAATTATGTCCTTAATGCACCGCTAGGTGACAGACCTATTGCAGGAGCAGATGCAGACGTTATGAACGTTTGGCTAGCTCAATATGATGACTACTTGATAGTTTAGTGCACCATGCTTAACGGCTTAGAATCGGGACTTCAAAGACGTTTTGAACGTCATGGACCATATGAGATGTTCCAGGAGTTGAAGTTAATATTTCAAGCAAATACCCGAGTTGAGAGATATGAAGTCTCCAACAAGTTCTATAGCTAAAAGATGGAGGAGAATCGCTCAACTAGTGAGCACGTGCTCAAATTGTCTGGGTACTACAATCGCTTGAATCAAGTGGAAGTTAATCTTCCAGATAAGATAGTGATTGACAAAATTCTCTAGTCACCATCACCAAGTTAGTAGAACTTTGTGATGAACTATAGTATGCAAGGGATGACGAAAACGATTCCCGAGCGCTTCGTGATGTTGAAATCAACGAAGTTAGAAATCAAGAAAGAGCATCAAGTGTTGATGGTTGACAAGATCACTAGTTTCAAGAAAAAGGGCAAAGGGAAAGAAAGGGGAACTTCAAGAAGAACGGCAAGCAAGTTGCTGCTCAAGTGAAGAAGCCCAAATCTGGTCCTAAGCCTGAGACTAAGTGCTTCTACTGCAAAGGGACTGGTCACTGGAAGCGGAACTACCCCAAGTGATTGGTGGATAAGAAGGATGGCAAAGTGAACATAAGTATATTTGATATTGATGTGTACTTTACTAGTGTTTATAGCAACCCCTCAGTATTTGATACTAGTTCAGTTGCTAAGATTAGTAACTCGAAACGGGATTGCAGAATAAACAGAGACTAGTTAAGGGTGAAGTGACGATGTATGTTGGAAGTGGTTCCAAGATTGATATGATCATCATCGCACACTCCCTATACTTTTGGGATTAGTGTTGAACCTAAATAAGTGTTATTTGGTGTTTGCGTTGAGCATGAATATGATTTGATCATGTTTATTGCAATACGGTTATTCATTTAAGTTAGAGAATAATTGTTGTTCTGTTTACATGAATAGAACCTTCTATGGTCATACACACCAACAAAAATGGTTTGTTGGATCTCGATCATAGTAATACACATATTCATAATATTGAAGCCAAAAAGATGCAAAGTTAATAATGATAGTGCAACTTATTTGTGGCACTACCGTTTGGGTCATATCGGTGTAAAGCGCATGAAGAAACTCCATAAAGATGGATTTTCGGAATCACTTGGTTATGAATCATTTGATGCTTGCGAACCGTGCCTATTGGGCAAGATGACTAAAAACTCGATTCTCCGGAACAATGGAACGAGCTACTGACTTATTGGAAATAATACATACCGATGTATGCGATCCAATGAGTGTTGATGCTCGTGGCAAGTATCGTTATTTTCTGACCTTCACAAGATGATTTGAGCAGATATGGGTATATCTACTTGATGAAACATAAGTCTGAAATAGTTGAAAGGTTCAAAGAATTTCAGAGTGAAGTGGAAGAATCATCATAACAAGAAAATAAAGTTTCTGCGATCTGATCGCGGAGACGAATATTTGAGTTACGAGTTTGGTCTTCAATTAAAACAATGTGGAATAGTTTCACAAACTCATGCCACCTGGAACACCACAACTTAATGGTGTGTCCGAACGTCATAACAGTACTTTATTGGATATAGTGCAATCTATGATGTCTCTTATCGGTTTTACCACTATCGTTTTGGGGTTGTGCATTAGAGACAACTGCATTCACGTTAAAAGGGCACCATCTAAATCCGTTGATACGACAGCATATGAACTGTGGTTTGGCAAGAAACCAAAGTTGTCGTTTCTTAAAGTTTGGGGCTGCGATGCTTATGTGAAGAAACTTCAACCAGATAAGCTCAAACCCAAATCGGAGAAGTGCGTCTTCATAGAATACCCAAAGGAAACTATTGGGAACACCTTCTATCACAGATCCGAAGGCAAGTTATTCGTTGCTAAGATGGATCCTTTCTAGAAAAGGAGTTTCTCTCGAAAGAAGTGAGTGGGAGGAAAGTAGAACTTGATGAGGTAATTGTACCTTCTCCCTTATTGGAAAGTAGTTCATCACAGAAATCAGTTCCAGTGACTACTACACCAATTAGTGAGGAAGTTAATGATGATGATCATGAAACTTCAGATTAAGTTACTACAGAATCTCGTAGGTCTTACAGAGTAAGATCCGCACCAGAGTGGTACGGTAATCCTGTTCTGGAAGTTATGTTACTAGACCATGACGAACCTACGAACTATGAAGAAGCGATGGTGAGCCTAGATTCCGCAACATGGCTTGAGGCCATGAGATTTGAGATAAGATCCATGTATGAAAACAAAGTATGGACTTTGATTGACTTGCCCAATGATCGGCGAGACATGTTAAATAAATGGATCTTCAAGAGGAAGACGGACACTGATAGTAGTGTTACTATCTACTAAGCTCGACTTGTTGCGAAAGATTTTCAACAAGTTCAAGGTGTTGAATACGATGAGATTTTCTCACTCGTATCGAAGCTTAAGTCTGTCTGAATCATGTTAGCAATTGCCACATTTTATGAAATCTGGCAAATGGATGTCAAAACTGCATTCCTTAATGGATTTATTAAAGAAGAGTTGTATATGATGCAACCAGAAAGTTTTTGTCAATCCTAAAGATGCTAACAAAGTGTGCAAGCTCCAGCAATCCATCTATGGACTAGTGCAAGCATCTCGGAGTTGGAATATACGCTTTGATGAGTTGATCAAAGCATATGGTTTTATACAGACTTTTGAAGAAGTCTGTATTTACAAGAAAGTGAGTGGGAGCTCTGTAGCATTTCTAATATTATATGTGGATGACATATTGTTAATTGGAAATGATATGGAAATTCTGGATAGCATGAAAGGATACTTGAATAAGAGTTTTTTTAAAGCAAGACCTCGGTGAAGCTGCTTACACATTAAGCATCAAGATCTATATAGATAGATCAAGACGCTTGATAAGATTTTTCAATGAGTACGTACCTTGATAAATTTTTGAAATTGTTCAAAATGGAACAGTCAAAGAAGGAGTTCTTGTCTGTGATGCAAAGGTATGAAGTTGAGTAAGACTCAAGACCCGACCATGGCAGAAAATAGAAAGAGAATGAAAAGTCATTTCCTATGCCTCAGTCATAGGTTCTATAAAGTGTGCTATGCTATGAACCAGACCTATTGTATACCTTGTTCTGAGTTTGACAAAGGAATACAATTTTGATCTAATAGTAGATCACTGGACAGCGGTCAAGAATATCCTTAGTGAGAACTAAGGAGATGTTTCTCGATTATGGAGGTGATAAAAGAGCCAGTCGTAAAAGGTTACAACGATGCAAGCTTTTACACCAATCCAGATGACTCTAAGTCTCAAATCTGGATACATATTGAAAGTGGGAGCAATTAGCTAGAGTAGCTCCGTGCAGAGCATTGTGGACATAGAATATTTGCAAAATACATACGGCTCTGAATGTGACAGACCCGTTGACTAAACTTCTCTCACAAGCAAAACATGATCATACCTTAGTACTCTTTGGGTGTTAATCACATAGCGATGTGAACTAGATTATTGACTCTAGTAAAACCCTTTGGGTGTTGATCACATGACGATGTGAACTATTGGTATTAATCACATACAGATGTGAATATTGGTGTGAAATCACATGGTGATGTGAACTAGATTATTGACTCTAGTGCAAGTGGGAGACTGAAGGAAATATGCCCTAGAGGCAATAATAAAGTTATTATTTATTTCCTTATATCATGATAAATATTTATTATTCATGCTAGAATTGTATTAACCGGAAACATGATACATGTGTGAATACATAGACAAACATATAGTCACTAGTATGCCTCTACTTGACTAGCTCATTAATCAAAGATGGTTATGTTTCCTAACCATAGACATGTGTTGTCATTTGATTAATGGGATCGCATCATTAAGAGAATGATGTGATTGACATGATCCATTCCGTTAGCCTAGCACTTGATCGTTTAGTATGTTGCTATTGCTTTCTTCATGACTTATACATGTTCCTGTAACTATGAGATTATGCAACTCCCGTTTACCGGAGGAACACTTTGGGTGCTACCAAACGTCACAACGTAACTGGGTGATTATAAAGGAGCACTACAGGTGTTTCCGAAGGTACATGTTGGGTTGACATAAATTCGAGATTAGGTTTTGTCACTCCGATTGTCGGAGAGGTATCTCTGGGCCCTCTCGGTAATGCACATCACTATAAGCCTTGCAAGCAATGTAGCTAATGAGTTAGTTACGGAATGATGCATTACGTAACGAGTAAAGAGACTTGCCAGTAACGAGATTGAACTAGGTATTGGATACCGACGATCGAATCTCGGACAAGTAACATACCGATGACAAAGGGAACAACGTATGTTGTTATGCGGTTTGACCGATAAAGATCTTCGTAGAATATGTAGGAGCCAATATGAGCATCCAGGTTCCGCTATTGGTTATTGACCGAGAATAGTTCTAGGTCATGTCTACATTGTTCTCGAACCCGTAGGGTCCGCACGCTTAAGGTTTCGATGACAGTTATATTATGAGTTTATGAGTTTTGATGTACCGAAGGAGTTCGGAGTCCCGGATGAGATCGGGGACATGACGAGGAGTCTCAAAATGGTCGAGACGTAAAGATCGATATATTGGACGACTATATTCGGAGTTCGGAAAGGTTCCGAGTGATTCGGGTATTTTTCGGAGTACCGCAGAGTTACGGGAATTCGCCGGGGAGTATATGGGACTTATTGGGCCATACGGGAATAGAGGAGAGAGGCCGAAAGGAAGGAGGCGCACAGCCCCCCTCTGGTCCGAATTGGACAAGGGGTGCGGCCCCCTTTTCCTTCCTCCTCTCCCCCTCTTTCCCCCTTCTCCTACTCCAACAAGGAAGGAGAGAGTCCTACTCCCGGTGGGAGTAGGACTCCCCTTGGCGCGCCCCTACTAGGCCGGCCGCCCCCTCCCCCCTTGCTCCTTTATATACGGGGGCAGGGGGCACCTCTAGGCACAACAACAATTGATCCCTTGGATCTCTTAGCCGTGTGCGGTGCCCCCCTCCACCATAATCCACCTCGATAATATTGTAGCGGTGCTTAGGCGAAGCCCTGCGTCGGTAGTACATCAAGATCGTCACCACGCCGTCGTGCTGACGGAACTCTCCCTCGACACTCGGCTGGATCGGAGTTCGAGGGACGTCATCGAGCTGAACGTGTGCTAGAACTCGGAGGTGCCGTAGTTTCGGTGCTTGATTGGTCGGGCCGTGAAGACGTACGACTACATCAACCGCGTTGTTCTAACGCTTCTGCTTTCGGTCTACGAGGGTACGTGGACACACTCTCCCCTCTCGTTGCTATGCATCACCATGATCTTGCATGTGCGTAGGAATTTTTTTGAAATTACTACGTTCCCCAACATCAGCACCATTGCTGCATCCATGAATGAGTTAACGAAGAAAGACACCCCATTCCAATGGGGTGATGCCCAGGACAAGTCCTTCCAAGAACTGAAGATGAGATTGACATCAGCCCCATTGCTTTCACTTCCTGATTTTAGTAAGACATTTGAGATTGAATGTGATGCAAGTGGTGGTGGCATTGGTGGAGTTCTAATGCAAGAAGGTAAACCCAATGCCTACTTTAGAGAGAAGCTTAATGGTCCAACTCTTAATTATTCCATCTATGATAAAGAATTATATGCACTTGTTCGATCTATGGAAACATCGCAACATTACTTATGGCTAGAAGAGTTTGTAATACATTCTGACCATGAATATTTAAAACATCTAAAGGGCCAACTCAAACTGAACCATAGACATGCAAAATGGAGTGAGTTCATAGAGTCTTTTCCTTATATTGTCAGGTACAAGAAAGGGAAGGATAACATTGTTGCCGATGCATTGTCTAGGCGTCACATTTTACTTTCCCAACTTGATGTTAAAATACTTGGTTTAGAAAGCATCAAAGAATTGTATGCCATCAACTCATACTTTGC
The DNA here is from genome assembly GCF_018294505.1 of Triticum aestivum. NCBI lineage: Eukaryota > Viridiplantae > Streptophyta > Magnoliopsida > Poales > Poaceae > Triticum > Triticum aestivum. The sequence goes on along the minus strand of NC_057807.1, from coordinate 452,824,620 downwards.
TGAACAATTTTCAAAGTGTAACAAGGGAAAGGGACGGGATAAGTTTCACTTGCATGATGGATTTCTATTTCGAGCTAACAAATTGTGCATCCCAGATTGTTCTGATCGTTTGTTGCTCTTGCAGGAGGCTCACACTGGTGGTCGCATGGGACATTTTGGAGCCAAGAAAACTGAAAGTGTGCTTGTTGATCACTTCTTTTGGCCGCGAATGAGACGTGATGTAGAACCTTACATGATGAGATGCGAGATTTGTCACAAAGCTAACTCCCGCTTGAATCCTCATGGTTTATATACTCCTCTATCTATTCTGAATTCTCAGTGGGAAGATATTTTGATGGATTTTGTTCTTGGTTTACCACGAACTAAGAGGGGGATGTTGGGGAACACAGTAATTTCAAAAAATTCCTACGATCACGCAAGATCTATCTAGGTGATGCATATAAACGAGGGGGAGAGTGTGTCCACGTACCCTCGTAGACAAAAAGCGGAAGCGTTATGTAACGCGGTTGATGTAGTCGAACATCTTCGTGATCCAACCGATCAAGTACCAAACACATGGCACCTCCGTGATCTGCACACGTTCAGCTCGGTGACGTCCCTCGAACTCTAGATCTAGCTGAGGCTGAAGGAGAGTTCCTTCAGCACGACGGCGTGGTGACAGTGATGATGAAGTTACCGGCGCAGGGCTACGCCTAAGCACTACGACGATATGATCGAGGTGGAAAACTGTGGAGGGGGGCACCACACACGACTAAAGATCAACTTGTGTGTCTTTGGGGTGCCCCCTGTCCACGTATATAAAGGAGGGAGGGAGGGAGGTCGGCCCTCCTAGGGGCGCGCCAAGTGTAGGGAGTCCTACTAGGACTCCCAAGTCCTAGCAGGACCCCCTTTCCTTTTTGGAGTGGGGAAGAATGAAAGGAGGCAGAGGGAGAAGGAAAGGGGGGGTTGCGCCCCCACCCCTTGTCCAATTCGGTTTGGGCAGGGTGGAGGCGCGCGCCACCTTGGCTCTTCTTCCCTCTCTCCACTAAAGCCCAATAAGGCCCATTAACTTCCCCCAGCGAATTCCCGTAAGTCTGTGGTACTCCGAAAAATACCCGAATCACTCAGAATCTTTCCGATGTCTGAATATAGCCTTCCAATATATCGATCTTTACATCTCGACCATTTCAAGACTCCTCATCATGTCCGTGATCTCATCCGGGACTCCGAACAAACTTCGGTCATCAAAACACATAACTCATAGTACAAATCATCATCGAACATTAAGCGTGCGGAACCTACGGGTTCGAGAACTATGTAGACATGACCAAGACACATCTCTGATAATAACCAATAGCGGAACCTGGATGCTCATATTGGCTCCTACATATTCTACAAAGATCTTTAACGGTCAAACTTCAGCCTATGCAAAACCGAACCGAAAACCAAAAACCAAACCGAAAAAAATAAAACCGAACCGAATTTCGTTTTTTTCAGGTTTTGGTTTCAGTTTCAGTTTTCAATTTTGAAAACCATATAGCCTTCGGTTTTTTCGGTTAGAAACCGATGGTTTTCAGTTAAACCAAATTAAACCGAAATTAGCTCCACAATGTGAAGATATTTAGTTTAAGCTAGAGCCACCCCTCCTTTTATAGCCTTCTGCCCACCGCGCTTCAGCTCCATACGCGAGGTGGTACTAAACATTGCAGAAACCAATGACGTGAGCACCTGGCACTTTGTTTTGCTTTCTTGGGCCTCGATTATCCAGCCCATACAGCCAATTCTGGCGCACGTTGGCGGTCGCTTGCCTAAAAGAAAGGCCGGTCAGCCGCTGGAGTGGGTCGTGGCTCCTGGGTCAAACTCTTTTCTTTCTTTTTTTCTTGCTCCCTCACGTAATAAAAAACCTGCCTAATCCTCGTATCTGTTGTAATGCCTAGGACCAAATCATGTCTGCCACTGCCATCTAATAATGATCTAATCCACGTAGGCATTTCTTACAAGAAAAATCTTACGTACATTTTTTTTGATGGGAAAATCTTACGTACATGGCTACATGCACAAATCGAATCATGTGACCAAAAATATTTGTTGTTCATTCAAAAATTCGCGTCAACTTTGGTTAATTTGGTTATTACCGAAACCAAACCGAAAGCATACGGTTACAACTGAAACCAAACCGTATCTCCGTATAAAACCGTATAAACCGAAGTATAGAAACCGTATAAACCGAAAACCGTATAAACCAAACCGAATCAAAACCGAAAAAACCAAATGCACAGGCTGAGTCAAACTGCATAACAACATATGTTGTTCCCTTTGTCATTTGTATGTTACTTGCCCGAGATTCGATCGTCGATATCATCATACCTAGTTCAATCTCGTTACCGGCAAGTCTCTTTACTCGTTCCATAATTCTCCATCCCGCAACTAACTCATTAGTTACAATGCTTGCAAGGCTTATAGTGATGAGCATTACCGAGAGGGCGCAGAGATACCTCTCCAAAACACGGAGTGACAAATCCTAATCTCGATCTATGTGAACCCAACAAACACCTTCGGAGACACCTGTAGAGCACCTTTATAATCACCCTTTTACATTGTGACGTTTGGTAGCACACAAAGTGTTCCTCCGGTATTCGGGAGTTGCATAATCTCATAGCCTGAGGAACTTGTATAAGTCATGAAGAAAGTTGTAGCAATGAAACTGTAACGATCACAATGCTAAGCTAACGGATGGGTCATGTCCATCACATCATTCTCCTAATGATGTGATCCCGTTCATCAAATGACAACACATGTCAATGGTTAGGAAACATAACCATCTTTGATTAACGGGCTAGTCAAGTAGAGGCATACTAGGGACTATATGTTTTGTCTATGTATTCACACATGTACTAAGTTTCCGGATAATACAATTCTAGCATGAATAATAAACATTTATCATGAAATAAGGAAATGTAACAACTTTATTATTGCCTCTAGGGCATATTTCCTTCAGTCTCCCACTTGCACTAGAGTCAATAATCTAGTTCACATCGCCATGTGATTTAACACCAATAGTTCACATATGTATGTGGCCAACACCCAAAGGTTTACTAGAGTCAATAATCTAGTTCACATTGCTATGTGATTAACACCCAAAGAGTACTAAGGTGTGATCATGTTTTGCTCGTGAGAGAAGTTTAGTCAACGGGCCTGTCACATTCAGATCCGTATGTATTTTGCAAATATTCTATGTCTACAATGCTCTGCATGGAGCTACTCTAGCTAATTGCTCCCACTTTCAATATGTATCCAGATTCAAACTTAGAGTCATCTGGATCGGTATGTATTATTTCCAATAAGTCATTAGCTCATTCCATTGTTCCGGAGAGCGGAGTTTTTAGTCATCTTGCCCATAAGGCATGGTTCGCAAGTATCAAACGATTTATAATCAAGTGATTCCAAAAGCCCATCGGCATGGAGTTTCTTCATGCGCTTTACACCAATATGACCTAAACGGCAGTGCCACAAGTATGTTGCACTATCATTATCAACTTTGCATCTTTTGGCATCAATACTATGAATATGTGTATTACCACGATTGAGATTCAATAAACCATCAACATTGGGTGTATGACCATAGAAGGTTTTATTCATGTAAACATAATAACAATTATTCTCTGTCTTAAATGAATAACCATATTGCAATAAACATGATCTAATCATATTCATGCTCAACGCAAACACCAAATAACTTTTATTTAGGTTCAACACTAACCCCGAAAGTATAGGGAGTGTGCGATGATGATCATATCAATCTTGGAACCACTTCCAACACACATCGTCACTTCATCCTCCACTAGTTTCTATTTATTCTGCAATTCCTATTTTGAGTTACTAATCTTAGCAACCGAACAAGTATCAAATATCCAAGGGTTACTATGAGCACTAGTAAGGTACACATCAATAATATGTATATCAAATATACCTTTGTTCACTTTGCCATCCTTCTTATCCGCCAAATATTTGGGGCAGTTCCATTTCCAGTGACCATTTCCTTTGCAGTAGAAGCACTCAGTTTCAGGCTTACGTCCAGTTTTGGGCTTCTTCACGGAAGTGACAACTTGCTTGCCATTCTTCTTGAAGTTCCCTTTCTTTCCCTTTGCCCTTTTCTTGAAACTAGTGGTCTTGTTGAATCATCAACACCTGATGCTCTTTCTTTATTTCTACCTTCGTCAATTTCAGCATCACGAAGAGCTCGTGAATCGTTTTTGTCATCCCTTGCATACTATAGTTCATCACGAAGTTCCAGTAACTTGGTGATGGTGACTAGAGAACTCTGTTAATCACTATCTTATCTGGAAGATTAATTCCCACTTGATTCAAGTGATTGTAGTGCCCAGACATTCTGAGCACATGCTCACTAGTTGAGTAATTCTCCTCCATCTTTTAGGCAAAGTACTTGTCAGAGGTCTCATACCTCTTGACACGGGCATGAGTCTGAAATACCAATTTCAGCTCTTGGAACATCTCATATGCTCCGTGACGTTTCAAAAACATTTTTGAAGTTCCAATTCTATGCTGTAAAGCATGGTGCACTAAACTATCAAGTATTCATCATATTGAGCTAGCCAAACGTTCATAACATCTACATCTGCTCCTGTGATAGGTCTGTCACCTAGCGGTGCATCAAGGACATAATTCTTCTATGCAGCAATGAGGATACATCTCATATCATGGACCCAGTCCGCATCATTGCTATTATCATCTTTCAACTTAGTTTTCTCTAGGAACATATAAAAAATATAGGGAAGCTATAACGCGAGCTATTGATCTACAACACAATTTGCAAAATACTACCAGGACTAAGTTCATGATAAATTAAAGTTCAATTAATCATATTAGTTAAGAACTCCCACTTAGATAGACATCCCTCTAGTCATCTAAATGATCACGTGATCCAAATCAACTAAACCATGTTCGATCATCACGTGAGATGGAGTAGTTTTCAATGGTGAACATCATTATGTTGATCATATCTACTATATGATTCACGCTCAACCTTTCGGTGTCCAATGTTCTGAGTCCATATCTGCATATGCTAGGCTCGTCAAGTTTAACCTAAGTATTCTGCGTGTGCAAAACTGACTTGCACCCGTTGTATGTGAACATAGAGCTTATCACACCAGATCATCACGTGGTGTCTTGGCACGAAGAACTATAGCAATGGTGCATACTCAGGGAGAACACTTGTACCTTGAAATTTAGTAAGGGATCATCTTATAATGCTACCGCCGTACTAAGAGAAATAAGATGCATAAAAGATAAACATCACATGTAATCAAAATATGTGACATGATATGGCCATCATCATCATATGCTCATGATCTCCAGCACCGAAGCATCATCATGATCTCCATCGTCACCGGTGCGACACCTTGATCTCCATCGTAGCATTGTTGCCGTCTCGCCAACTATTGTTACTATGACTATCGCTACCGCTTAGTGATAAAGTAAAATAATTACATGGCGATTACATTGCATACAATAAAGCGACAACCATATGGCTCCTGCCAGTTGCCGATAAATTTGTCACAAAACATGATCATCTCATACAAAAAATTATATCACATCATGTCTTGACCATATAACATCAAGCCCTGCAAAAACAAGTTAGACGTCCTCTACTTTGTTATTGCAAGTTTTACATGGCTGCTCCGGGTTTCTAGCAAGAACCGTTCTTACCTACGTATCAAAACCACAATGATTTTTTCATCAAGTGTGTTGTTTTAACCTTCAACAAGGACCGGGCGTAGCCACACTTGATTCAACTAAAGTTGGAGAAACAGACACCCGCAGCCACCTATGTGCATAAGCACGTCGGTAGAACCAGTCTCATGAACGCGGTCATGTAATGTCAGTCCGGGCCACTTCATCCAACAATACCGCTGAATCAAAGTATGACATGCTGGTAAGCAGTATGACTATTATCGCCCACAACTCTTTGTATTCTACTCGTGCATATAACATCTATGCATAGACCTCGCTCGGATCCCACTATTGGGGAACGCAGTAATTTCAAAAAAAATCCTACGATCATGCAAGATCTATCTAGGTGATGCATAGAAATGAGGGGAGAGTGTGTCCACGTACCTTCGTAGACCGAAAGCGGAGGCATTATGTAACGTAGTTGATGTAGTCGAACGTCTTCGTGATCCAACCGATCAAGTACCGAACGCATGGCACCTCTGTGATCTCCACACGTCCAGCTCGGTGACATCCCTCGAACTCTAGATCCGGCTGAGGCCGAGGGAGAGTTCCGTCAACACGACGGCGTCGTAACAGTGATGATGAAGTTACCAGCGCAGGGCTTTGCCTAAGCCCTATGACGATATGACTGAGGTGGAAAATGGTGGAGAGGGGCACCGCACACGGCTAAAGATCAACCTGTGTGTCTTTGGGGTGCCCCCTGCCCACGTATATAAAGGAGGAAGGGAGAGAGGGCGGCTCTCCTAGGGGCGCGCCAAGTGTAGGGAGTCCCCCACCCCTTGTCCAATTCGGTTTGGGCAGGGGGGAGGCGCGCGCCACCTTGGCCCTTCTTCCCTCTCTCCACTAAAGCCCAATAAGGCCCATTAACTTCCCCCGACGAATTCCCGTAACTCTGTGGTACTCCGAAAAATACCCGAATCACTCGGAACCTTTCCGATGTCTGAATATAGCCTTACAATATATCGATCTTTACGTCTCAACCATTTCGAGACTCCTCGTCATGTCCGTGATCTCATCCGGGGCTCCGAACAAACTTCAGTCATCAAAACATAACTCATAATACAAATCGTCATCGAACGTTAAGCGTGCGGACCCTACGGGTTCGAGAAGTATGTAGACATGACCGAGACACATCTCCGATCAATAACCAATAGCGAAACCTAGATGCTCATATTGGCTCCTACATATTCTACGAAGATCTTTATCGGTCAAACCGCATAACAACATACGTTGTTCCCTTTGTCATCGGTATGTTACTTGCCCGAGATTCGATCGTCGGTATCATCGTACCTAGTTTAATCTCATTACTGGCAAGTCTCTTTACTCGTTCCGTAATACTTCATCCCGCAACTAACTCATTGATACGTCCATTTTGCATCATGCTTTGATATTGACATGTATTGCATTATGGGCTATCATTACACATTATGTCACAATACTTATGCCTTTTCTCTCTTATTTTACAAGGTTTACATGAAGAGGGAGAATGCCGGCAGCTGAAATTCTGGGCTGGAAAAGGAGTAAATATTAGAGACCTATTCTGCACAACTCCAAAAGTCCTGAAACTTCACTGAGGCACGTTCTGGAATTAACAAAAAATACTGGCGAAAGAATCAACCAGAGGGGGCCCACACCCTGGCCACGAGGGTGGGGGCGCGCCCTACCCCCTGGGCGCACCCCCTGCCTTGTGGGGCCCCTCGCAGGCCTCAGGTGCCCATCTTCTGCTATATGAAGTCTTTTACCCTGGAAAAAATCATAAGCAAGCTTTCGGGATGAGACACCGCCGCCACGAGGCGGAACCTTGGCGGAACCAATCTAGGGCTCCGGCGGAGCTGTTCTGCCGGGGAAACATCCCTTTGTGAGGGGGAAATCGCCACCATCGTCATCACCATCGATCCTCTCATCGGGAGGGGGTCAATATCCATCAACATCTTTACCAGCACCATCTTCTCTCAAACCATAGTTCATCTCTTGTATCCTATCTTTGTCCCAAAACCTCAGATTGGTACCTGTGGGTTGCTAGTAGTGTTGATTACTCCTTGTAGTTGATGCTAGTTGGTTTATTCGGTGGAAGATGATACGTTCAGATCCTATATGCATATTAATACACCTTTGATTATGAACATGAATATGATTTGTGAGTAGTTACGTTTGTTCCTAAGGACATGGGAGAAGTCTTGCTATAAGTAGTCATGTGAATTTGGTATTCATTCGATATTTTGATGAGATGTATGTTGTCTACCCTCTAGTGGTGTTATGTGAACATCGACTACATGACACTTCACCATTGTTTAGGCCTAGAGGAAGGCATTGGAAAGTAATAAGTAGATGATGGATTGCTAGAGTGACAGAAGCTTAAACCCTTGTTTATGAGTTGCTTCGTAAGGGGCTGATTTGGATCCATATGTTTCATGCTATGGTTAGGTTTACCTTAATACTTCTTTTGTAGTTGCGGATGCTTGCAACAGGGGTTAATCATAATTGGGATGCTTGTCCGTGAAAGGGCAGTACCCAAGCACCGGTCCACCCACATACCAAATTATCAAAGTAACAAACGCGAATCATATGAGCATGATGAAAACTAGCTTCACGATAATTCCCATGTGTCCTCGGGGGCGCTTTTCTCTATATAAGAGTTTGTCCATGCTTGTCCTTTGCTACAAAAACGATTGGGCCACCTTGATGCACCTTATTTACTTTTGTTACTTGTTACCCGTTGAGGGAGTCCTGGATTAGGGGGTGTCCAGATGGCCGGACTAAGACCTTTGGCCGGACTCCCGGACTATGAAGATACAAGTTTGAAGACTCCGTCCCGTGTCCGAATGGGACTTTCCTTGGCGTGGAAGGCAAGCTTGGCGATACGATATGAAGATCTCCTCCCATTGTAACCGACTCTGTGTAACCCTAGCCCTCTCTGGTGTATATATAAACCGGAGAGTTTTAGTCCATAGGACGAACAACAATCATACCATAGGCTAGCTTCTAGGGTTTAGCTACTCCGATCTCGTGGTAGATCTACTCTTGTACTACCCATATCATCAATATTAATCAAGCAGGAGTAGGGTTTTACTTCCATCGAGAGGGCCCGAACCTGGGTAAAAACATCGTGTCCATTGTCTCCTGTTACCATCCGCCTAGACGCACAGTTCGGGACCCCCTACCCGAGATCCGCCAGTTTTGACACCGACATTGGTGCTTTCATTGAGAGTTCCGCTGTGTCTTCACCATCAGGGAGGATGCCGCATCCCGTCTTTAAAGACGGCATCATTGCTAAAGGAGCTTTGGCTGTCGGCCAAACTCTCCGGCTAGGCAGGTTTTTGATGACTGCCTGTCCGGCCGTTGCGCCGACGATGACCTCTCGGGCCATCGAAAGCAATCTTCACATCAGCTCGGAGCTTGCCGAGCAGTTAGATCCGATGGAGCTCTTCTCCCTGAACGAGCTCTTGGATCGCATCGCGGCCCTGGGAGTCGCTACCGATTACGACCAGATTGGGCTTAAACCCGATCAGAGAGAGATTGACTCTCCCCAGATTACCCACCACGTCGAAGTGGTGGAAGAACAATGTGGCGAGTCTTCGCCCGCCCTAAGGACCAGATGCGTCCGGATTCCCGATCCCTCCAAGCCGGATACCTGCGGAGGGGAGGGTGTCGCCCAAACCCTGAACCTAAAGTCAGGTAACAGGCCCGATTCATTGAATAATATCCGAGAAAGCAAGCTTCCGAATTCGGAAATCGCTCGGCCCCTGAATCTTACATCGGGCAGGGTTCCGGATTTAATTCCACCCGCCCACCCAACTATACGAGATTTATCCCTAATACGGCAAGAGTCCGGAGAAACAGTACACCACTACTGGGCCAGGCTCCTCCTGGTTATGAACAGGATAAAGGACTGCCGTGAGAAAGAAGCAATTTCACTCTTCTTTAACAACTGCACGGACATCGGAATCCTCAACGCCATAAGTCGCCGCGAAATTACACGATTCGCCGACTTGACATCCATAGTACGAAAGTACTGTGCGACTGAAAGCATTCGGAAAACCGAAGATAAATTCTGGGACAACCCGGCCCCGAATATAACACGAGTCCGAAACAAAAGGGCGCATTATCGCCAGGCATCTGAGCCAAACATCAAAAAACAAAAACCCTCTACAGGGTACGGGACCACACTGGAAGGATGGCTCAATGGACCCTGTAAAATTCATAATTCAGGGAAAGCCACACCAACGCACAGCCTTAGAGCATGTTGGATACTATGGCAGGTGGCCAGAAGTGGCGAGGAGCTTTTAACTCCAGCACCCGAAGAATACCTCCCCAGTACGGTGTCGACAGTCTTCGAGACCTTCACATCAAACAATGCAAGGAAAGGAACGCTCCGCAACCTTGCCGAAGTCTACCAAGTAGCAACAATAAGCCCATGGAGTGACACGGCTATCACCTTTAATGCCAGTGACAAACCTAAATTCCGGACAGCCCGAGCACCAGCCACATTGGTCCTCAGTCCTATAGTGGACGGCTTCTGACTTACAAAGGTACTCATGGATGGCGGCAGCAGACTCAACCTCATCTACGAGGAAACCCTGCGAAAAATGGAAATTGACTGGAGCCGCATTGAGCAAAGCAACACAACATTTAGGGGAATAATCCCAAGCCGGGAAGCATGCTATTCAGGAAAAATCACACTGGATGTGGTGTTCGGCACGCCGGACAATTACAGATCCAAGGAGGTCACATTTCAAGTGGCCCCATTCAGCAGCAGATACCACGCTCTGCTAGGTCGAGAAGCATTTACAATTTTCCAAGCCATACCCCATTACGGGTACATGAAGCTCAAAATGCCCGGGCCTAACGGAATCATCACTCTCGCAAGTGATCCGGACATAGCGCTCCACGCTGAAAACAAGACAGCCGGACTGGCCCTGGAGGCATTATCTGAGGCCCTAGCGGCCGAGGAATTAATGGCGTTGCGCTCTACGGTGGACAGGGACGATGTGATACTAGACAAGAGATCCAAGTCCACCTCTTTTAAACCAGCGGACGAAATAGTCAAATTCCAAGTCCATCCAACGGACCCTACAAAAACGGCCTCCATCGGGGCACACTTGAAACCCGATGTAGACGCCGCACTCAGAGACTTCCTGCGAGAAAATTGGGACATTTTCGCCTGGCACCCCTCGGATATGCCAGGAATCCCACGCAGGCTGACTGAGCACAACCTGAACATCATAAAAGGGTTTAAACCCGTCAAGCAGACCCTACGGCATTTTTTCGAACCCAAGAGACAAGCCATGGGAGAGGAGCTAGCAAAACTGCTGGAAGCCGGATTCATCAGAGACATAAAAACATCCGGACTGGCTAGCAAACCTGGTGATGGTACCAAAGAAGGACAAATCTTGGCGCCTATGTGTCGACTTCAAAGACCTAAACAAGGCCTGTCCAAAGGACCCTTTCCCACTCCCCCGAATTGATCAAATCATCGACGCCACCGCAGGACACAACTCATTGTGTTTCCTCGATGCATACTCTGGCTACCATCAAATCAAGATGGCAGAGTCAGACCAAGCTGCAACGACATTTATCACCCCATACAGCCCATTCTGCTTCAACACGATGCCCTTCGGGCTCAAAAACGCCGGCGCAACATATCAGCGCATGATTCAGACATGTCTGGCCAACCAGATCGGCAAAACAGTCGAAGCATACGTAGATGACGTGGTCGTCAAAACAAAACATGTCGATACTCTAGTAGACGACTTGAGGCTCACGTTCGACAATCTCCGAACATATGACATTAAGCTCAACCCGGAAAAATGCGTTTTCGGCGTACCAGCCGGAAAGCTCTTGGGCTTCATCGTATCCGGTAGAGGAATTGAAGCAAACCCAGCCAAGATCCAAGCTCTATCACAATTGGATACCCCAAAGGACCTCAAACAAATACAAAAACTGACAGGATGCGTGGCGGCTCTAAGCCGCTTTATCTCCCGCTTAGGAGAAAAGGCATTACCCCTCTATCGCCTCCTTCGGCGCACCGACCACTTCGAGTTGACGGATGCCGCCACGGCCGGACTCGAAGAAATAAAAGCCATACTGGCAACAAATCCGGTCCTGGCCACGCCCAACACGGGCGAACCAATGCTATTATACATCACGGCAACCCATCAAGTTGTAAGCGCGGTGCTCGTCGTCGAATGAGAAGCGGACGAACACAAGTTCCCCCTCCAAAAACCAGTGTACTACGTGTCCACTGTGCTAACTCCATGCAAGTCACGGTACCCGCATTATCAAAAGATAGCATACACGGTGTTCATGGCATCCCGGAAGCTGCGACACTACTTTCAAGAGTGCTCCATAACAGTGGCATCCGAAGTACCCCTTAATGATATTATAAACAACCGCGACGCAACGGGCCGGATTGCCAAATGGGCCATCGAGCTCCTCCCGTTCGACATAACCTACAAGCCAAGGCGAGCTATTAAGTCGCAGGTTTTGGCCGACTTCATCGCCGAATGGACTGAAGCCGAACTCCGTAAAGAATACGGCGCATACTCCAACTGGATCATGCACTTCGACGGCTCCAAAATGTTGGCTGGCCTGGGGGCTGGCGTCGTTCTGACGTCCCCAACCGGGGACACAGTCCAATACGTACTTTAGATAATGTACACGGATTCCAACAACGCAACCGAATACGAGGCCCTTTTACATGGCCTCCGAATGGCAGTCTCCATGGGCATTCAGCGCCTAGAGGTCCGCGGGGATTCAAATCTCGCAATATCCCAAATAAATGGAGACTTCGACGCCAGGATCCGAAAATGGCAGCTTACCGCAATGCCATCTTAAAGATGTCAGCTCGGTTTGAGGGGCTCAAATTTCATCACATAGCCCGGGAAAATAACCAACCAGCAGACGTGCTGGCACGCATTAGCGCCAAGCACGAGGCCATCCCTCCCAACATCTTCCTAGAAAGGCTGTTCAAGCCATCTGTATCATGGGAAGGAGAATCCAGAAACAATAGCCCGGACACAACTACACTGCCCCTCACCGAACATTCTGACACAGTTGGGGGCTCCGCCAACGAAACAACACCGTCAGCCCACGCAATAATGGCAGTCATTGCCCCTTGGACAGAACCATTCCTAGCCTACCTAACTAGGCAGGAACTTCCCGAGGACCAAAACGAGGCCCGCTCCATAGTGCGGCGATCTAAAGCCTACAAAGTCCACGAGGGAGAGATTTACAAGAAAAGCACAACCGGAGTCCTTCAAAGGTGTATCTCCGAAGAGGAAGGGCGAGACCTTTTGGCTGAAATTCATGCCGGACTCAGCGGGCACCACGCCGCAGCCCGGGCCCTTGTAAGCAAGGCCTTCCATACTGGATTTTATTGGCCAACGGCCCGGGCAGACGCTCAGGACTTAGTGCAACGATGTGTTGGTTGCTAGTTATTCGCCAACCAAAGCCACATGCCGCCTACCGCCCTACAAACTATACCCATTACCTGGCCTTTCGCGGTCTGGGGGCTTGACATGGTCGGACCCCTTAAAGGAGGAACCCACAAGCAAAAATATCTACTGGTCATGGTGGACAAATTCACCAAATGGATAGAAGCCAAGCCTATAAAGACGGCCGAATCTGGACCAGCGATAGACTTCATATCCGGGGTCGTACACCATTACGGCGTCCCCCATAGCATCATAACCGACAACGGCACAAACTTCACGGCCGATGAAGTCAAACTTTGGTGCAAAAACATGGGCATCAAGCTCGACTATGCTTCAGTCTATCACCCTCAAACTAACGGTCAAGTCGAACGGGCTAATGGTCTCATTATGAGCGGCATCAAACCCAGACTACTGCGATCCCTCAAGGAATCTAACACGCACTGGGTAGAGGAGCTTGACTCCGTACTCTGGGGGATGCGGACCACGCTGAATCGCACTACCGGATTCACAACATTTTTTATGGTATACAGCGCAGAGGCAGTACTGCCATGCGACATAATCCATGACTCGCCTCGAGTGCGCATGTACGAAGAAAGAGAAGCCGAGCTCGATCGGCAGGACAGCTTGGACGCATTGGAAGAGGAGCGCGATGTGGCAAAGGCTCGTTCCGCATTCTATCAACATCAGGCTCGAAGATACCAAAGCAGAGAAGTACGGGCCAAAACCTATAACGTTGGCGAACTAGTTCTACGCCTGCCGGACAAGAAAAAGGATAAATTAAAGCCCAAATGGGAGGGCCCCTTCATCATCGACCAAGTACTGACCGGCGGAGCGTACCGTCTGCGAAGCGCATCGGATAACCGACTCGAGCCGAACCCATGGAACGCAGCACGCCTACGAAGGTTCTACGCCTAGCGCCGGACTTCGTGTTCGTTTCCTTCCCTAGTCCCTTTGTTTTATTTTTTATTTTTATTTTTGGCAATTCGGGATTTTGTTCCTTCTCCCTACCCTTTTTTCTCACAAGCCCTTAGGGGCTTGCATGTGCAATATTCGCACATACCCAACGCGCTACCTGCGCTCATAATACCTGGGGGCTTCTCTACCAAGAAGTTTATATAAAACGGGCCTCATGCCCAAAACATGTGTGATGCTTCCGCATCAACCTTTTATACACCATTATATGCATCGATATGACTTAAGTTTTGGCCAAGCTGGGTTGCCTGGCTCCTGTGCTTACCCCTACGTTCCCGTTCGTTCGGCTAAGTGGTAAAGGGAGCACCTCTGCGATTGTTACTGCCGGGTCAGCCGGATGTGTACCTCAGACTGGGTGAAGCCGAAAGCTAGCATTCTTAAGGGAAAATTCGGTCGGTGAACTAAAAGATGATCTTTCGTATTCATTCATTTGCCCCCAGATGCTTTTATGCTCTTTCCGACAGTTCGGACATGCACTTTAGGGCATGCCTCCTAGGGAAAGGAACCCCTAACGGAACTATTCTCTCTGGAAGATGTTTCTTACTAACCATGTAATATAACATAACTAGTTGGGCACTTGTCTGCTAAAGCACTTATGACCCCTACGCCTTGTCTCCATGCATGCCCCGGTTCTTACATAACCGAGAGGGTATTCGGACACACTCCGGACTATAGGGTCCAGAGGTCGAAGCGAAAAGGTCTGCAATGACAAACGATCTACAATCCGGCTAGAAGACATTTTTATGTCATTTTTACAGAGTCAATTCGACTCGGCATATTCTTCTTCAATGCCATCCAACAGGCGGTCTAATTTACAGTCCTGTTGGGAATACTTTGCAGCCAGCTCCACCTGGCCATATGCTAAGCTGACCGGGATCTCCTTTCCGTCCGGACCTATAGGGCCGACCTTGGCCATGTGGTTTGGGTCAGCCTTCGTGTACCGAGTCTTCACCATGGCCCAGGCCTCCCTGGCACCTTGACGGCAAGCCGATATCTTCCACAACCAGAAGCGCTGCCGCACTACCTCCAGCTTCTTGGCAAGCTCCTCAAGGCCTTCGGGCACAGAGAGGGATGGCCACATAGCCTGGATGACGCTTTGCATTGCCTGCCGAACTCGCTTGTGTAGTTGCAACAGCTCGGGAAGAAGGTCTCCCAATGAACCGGGCATTTCCTCCGCCGGACGACCCGTCAGCAGACCTATAGACATAACTCTGTCAATCGACTTCCTCGCCGAATTCTTTTTTTGAAGATTCATTCAAGCACTTACTAAAAATGCCGCGTTGAAGTCGCCGATTCTCCTTCACGGCAGAAGACAACTGAATACGAACATCTTTCAGTTCCTCGCCCAGCTGGGTATTGGCGTCTTGAAGCTTGTTGTTCTCTTGCCTCACCCTCGTCAGCACGCTCTCGCCAGCCTTTAGTTGGCGTAGGAGTTGTTGCTGGTCCGGATTTACTCCGGCCTCATCTGCATTATTATCGTCAGGGTTGCGCGCCTGCCGCATTTCAAAACGGAAGTACCTTTCGAAGCACATATTACCTGCGGGCGTCCCCTTGACATTCTCTGAAGTGGCCAATGCGGCCTCGAGCTGAGCCTTGCACTCTTCGAGCTCCTGGGACAATTGCGTGTTCTTCTTTGTAAGACACTGCATAGCACATGATCCTTCAAACAGTTATCTTCACTATTTCAAGTCTCGGGGGCTACTGACATATATAACCTTCAATTTTACTCACCTATATGTCTTTCACATACTGCTCCGTGGCTCTGGCTAGACCATTTTGAGCAGCACGGAGATACGCATATCCTGTATTAAAGGCGTCCAATGCCTCTGGGGAAAAACACGCGTCACGAAGAATAGTCCGGCGATGCCTGTGGTTCAGGGCACTCTCCACCTCTGAATTGGTGGCAGATAGCCCGTCGGCGCCCTCTGTCGGAGGAGCGCCCGAGGCGCGTCCTGTGTCCGCCTCCGCTTCCGTACCCGGCCTCGAACCTTGGCCGGTGGACATAGTCCGGTGGACTCTCTTCTTCCTAAGAAAATCATGAGCATTAGTAAGACTCAAGGGCATAAACCCTAGGCGTTAAATCCACACGCCATACCGTTGCGCTGGAATCTCGATCCGGTCCGCACTTCTTTTTGGCCCGCCTGGCTTCAGCGGCCCTTGTTGGCTGCCCACCGTGGGCTCAGCCTTCCGCCTCAAGGATTTACCCTGTGAAACATTGTTAGTACATGACATGCAAGATAAAACATGAGAATACTGGGACTTCGGTCTTAGTTACCTTGGAGGCTGGAAGTAGTCCGGGATAGTCGGCCGTGATGGCCACTAAGGAGTTATCCTTGCTCAATTGATGAAATACTCCATCAATCAACTCCACGCATAAGTCCGGATCTTCTTGGGAGTCCGGATCGAGGGGTCGTCCCGGGTCCTCGGGTTGTGGAGCAGGGCTGTTTATTTCCTTCATAGCCTGGCGCAGCTCCTGCGTTTGAACATTACTAGTCTAAGTACTCAACTACGGGAATTTCACAAATGGATAGGCAAGTGAAAGTGTCCGCTCACCCAACTAGGAGGATTGTACATAGAGAATCTGCCTTCCGGGTTGACACGGAGGAATTCTTCCTCTTCCCCCTTGTACAAAGCGGATAAGATTCTCATTAAAGTGGTGGCCGAATCTGGCCCCTTGCGACTGCACCGGGTGGCGTCATCCTCCCCGTTGAAACCCCACATGGGGTGGCCTCTGTATTCAAGCGGCTGCACCCC
Organism: Triticum aestivum; assembly: GCF_018294505.1. Lineage (NCBI taxonomy): Eukaryota > Viridiplantae > Streptophyta > Magnoliopsida > Poales > Poaceae > Triticum > Triticum aestivum. The sequence continues at coordinate 452,807,731 of NC_057807.1, read as the reverse complement.
TCGCGTAATGCATACGGCCATGACCTTAACCATGGTCAGTCCGGAGTGAGCCAACAACCTTATCCGGCTCATCAGGTACAGGACGTCCCTGTCAGCTTCCCTCTGAGGGTTCCGTGGGCGCCAACTCAGGCGCTTCTTCAACGGGGCATTATTGAACTCAGGGAGGCCGGTCCGTATAGGGTCCGGTAGGGGGACGTCATCTATATAAAACCACTCCGAGGGCCAGTCTTCGGACACCCTCTTTGGGGTGCCGGATAGATATCCGGTCCCGGCGATGCACCATAGTTCAGCTCCGCCCACCTGATAAATAGACCCCTCCTGAGAACGGGGCACAAGGCAAAACAACCTCTTCCACAGCGCGAAATGGGCCTCAACACCCAGGAACAGCTCGCAAAGGGCCACGAAGCCCGCGATGTGCAAAATGGAGGCGGGCGTGAGGTTATGTAGCTGGAGGCCGTAGAACTCTAGCAACCCTCGGAGAAACGGATGAATTGGAAATCCTAGTCCTCTCAACAAATAAGGGACTAGGCATACCCGCTCTCCTTGAGAGGGATTGGGAATGCCCTCCGCCTGCTCTCCGCCACTATAGGCAGCAATCCTAGCTCGAACAGGGACCATATATGTTGGGGGAGAAGCCCCTTGGACTGAAGCACTACTAACTTGCTATGCGGGATGGAGCACCGCCCCCAATCTCCGGCCGAGGGCTGGAGGAGCGAGAGGAGGAGCGGCATCGACTGGCCATGTTGGAATGGATCTCTATCAGAGGCGCTCTGATGAAGACTCGCGGAGGGAAGATGGTGCGAGTTGGATCTAAATCCCCGTCTCTTTTATGGGCGGCTCATTAACGCAACCGGGGGGGGTAAGTGAAAAGAAAACCCCCTGGCTTTTCGCATTTGTTTGACGCGTGGAAGATGGTCATTATGGGGCACAGAAGCCGAGGAGGACAGCACACACTAGAAGCCGGACACTATTCGACGGATACAGAGAATTTGCAGGAGAACCCGCCTTGCAATGATGAAGACAACTTGCGCGCCGGACTCATTGTCATTGAAGCCTGGTTCAGGGGCTACTGAGGGAGTCCTGGATTAGGGGGTGTCCGGATGGCCGGACTCCCGGACTATGAAGATACAAGATTGAAGACTCCGTCCCGTGTCCGAATGGGACTTTCCTTGGCGTGGAAGGCAAGCTTGGCGATACAATATGAAGATCTCCTCCCATTGTAACCGACTCTGTGTACCCTAGCCCTCTCCGGTGTCTATATAAACCGGAGAGTTTTAGTCCATAGGACGAACAACAATCATACCATAGGCTAGCTTCTAGGGTTTAGCTACTCCGATCTCGTGGTAGATCTACTCTTGTACTATCCATATCATCAATATTAATCAAGCAGGAGTAGGGTTTTACCTCCATCGAGAGGGCCTGAACCTGGGTAAAAACATCGTGTCCCTTGTCTCCTGTTACCATCCGCCTAGACGCACAGTTCGGGACACCCTACCCGAGATCCGCCGGTTTTGACACCGACACCCGTTATGAATTACCTTATCACAAAACTATCTGTTACCGATAATTTCAGTGCTTGCAGAGAATACCTTACTGAAAATTGCTTGTCATTTCCTTCTGCTCCTCGTTGGGTTCTACACTCTTACTTATCGAAAGGACTACGATAGATCCCCTACACTTGTGGGTCATCAAGACTCTTTTCTGGCGCCGTTGCCGGGGAGTGAAGCGCCTTTGGTAAGTGGAACTTGGTAAGGAAAAATTTGTATAGTGTGCTGAAATTTACTGTCACTTGTTACTATGGAAAGTAATCCTTTGAGGGGCTTGTTCGGGGTATCTTCACCCCGACCAATAGAGCAAAGAGTTGCTCCTCAACCTACTGAAAATGTTTACTTTGAAATTCCTTCGGGTATGATAGAGAAACTGCTAGCTAATCCTTTTACAGGAGATGGAACATTGCATCCCGATTTGCACCTAATCTATGTGGATGAAGTTTGTGGATTATTTAAGCTTGCAGGTATGCCCGAGGATGTTATCAAGAAGAAGGTCTTCCCTTTATCTTTGAAGGGAAAGGCATTGACATGGTTTAGGCTATGTGATGATATGGGATCATGGAACTACAACCGATTGAAATTGGAATTTCATCAGAAGTTTTATCCTATGCATCTTGTTCATCGTGATTGTAATTATATATATAATTTTTGGCCTCGCGAAGGAGAAAGCATCGCTCAAGCTTGGGGGAAGCTTAAGTCAATGTTATATTCATGCCCCAATCATGAGCTCTCAAGAGAAATTATTATTCAAAATTTTTATGCTCGGCTTTCTCTCAACAATCACTCCATGCTCAATGCTTTTTGTACTGGCTCTTTCATGATGAAGACTATTGAATTAAAATGGGATTTATTGGAAAGAATTAAACGCAAATCAGAAGATTGGGATCTCGACGAAGGTAAGGAGTCAGGTATAACACCTAAGTTTGATTGTGTTAAATCTTTTATGGATACCGATGCTTTTCGTGAATTTAGCACTAAATATGGACTTGACTCTGAGATAGTAGCTTCTTTCTGTGAATCATTTGCTACTCATGTTGACCTCCCTAAGGAGAAGTGGTTTAAATATAATCCTCCCATTGAAGTAAAAGTAGTTGCACCTATTAAAGTTGAAGAAAAGACTATCACTTATAATGATCCTATTTTCCTACTACCTATATTGAGAAACCACCTTTTCCTGTTAGGATAAAGGATCATGCTAAAGCTTTAAATGTGGTTCGTAAGAGTAATACTAGAACACCTACACCACCTGAGCAAATGAAAGTTGAACCTAGTATTGCTATGGTTAAAGATCTCTTGGCTGATAACATTGATGGGCATGTTATTTACTTCTGTGATGAAGCTGCTAGAATTGCTAGACCAGATACTAAGAGTAAACATAGACCTGTTGTAGGCATGCATATTATTTCTGTTAAAATAGGAGATCATTGTTATCATGGCTTATGTGATATGGGTGCTAGTGCAAGTGCGATACCTCATTCCTTATACAAAGAAATTATGCATGATATTGCACCTGCTGAGATAGAAGAAATTGATGTTACAGTTAAGCTTGCCAATAGAGATACTATTTCACCAGTTGGGATTGTTAGAGATGTTGAAGTCTTGTGTGGGAAAGTTAAATATCCTGCTGATTTTCTTGTTCTTGGTTCCCCACAAGATAGCTTTTGTCACATCATATTTGGTAGACCCTTCTTGAATACTGTTAATGCTAGGATAGACTGCAAAAAGGATGTTGTTACTATTGGTTTGGGGGATATGTCTCATGAGTTTAATTTTGCTAAATTTCATAGACAACCCCATGATAAAGAATTGCCTAGTAAGGATGAAATTATTGGTCTTGCTTCTATTGCCGTGCCTCCTAATGATCCTTTAGAACAATATTTGCTAGACCATGAACATGATATGTTTATGAATGAAAGAAGGGAGATAGACGAAGTATTCTTTAAATAGGGACCTATTTTGAAACACAACTTGCCTGTTGAAATTCTAGGGGATCATCCACCACCCAAGGGTGATCCCGTGTTTGAGCTTAAACCACTACCTGATACTCTGAAATATGCTTATCTTGATGAAAAGAAGATATATCCTGTTATTATTAGTGCTAACCTTTCAGAGCAGGAAGAGGAGAAATTATTGAAAACTCTGAAGAAGCACCGTGCTGCTATTGGATATACTCTTGATGATCTTAAGGGCATTAGTCCCACTCTATGCCAGCACAAGATAAAATTGGAGAAAGACGCTAAACCGGTTGTTGATCACCAACGATGGTTAAATCCTAAGATGAAAGAAGTGGTAAGAAAAGAAATACTAAAGCTCCTGGAGGAAGGTATAATTTATCCCGTTGCTGATAGTCAGTGGGTAAGTCATGTCCATTGTGTCCCTAAGAAGGGAGGTATTACTATTGTTCCTAATGATAAAGATGAATTGATCCCACAAACAATTGTTACAAGTTATAGGATGGTAATTGATTTCCACAAATTAAATAAAGCTACTAGAAAAGATCATTACCCTTTGCATTTTATTGATAAAATGCTAGAAATATTATCCAAACATACGCATTTTTGCTTTCTAGATGGTTACTCTGGTTTCTCTCAAATACCTGTGTCAAAAGAGGAGCAAGAAAAGACCACGTTTACTTGCCCTTTCAGTACTTTTGCTTATAGACATGCCTTTTGTTTTATGTAATGCACCTGCTACCTTTCAAAGATGCATGATGGCTATATTCTCTGACTTTGGTGAAAAGATTGTTGAGGTTTTCATGGATGATTTCTCCGTTTATGGATCTTATTTTGATGATTGCTTGAGCAACCTTGATCGAGCTTTGCAGAGATGCGAAGAAACTAATCTTGTCTTGAATTGGGAGAAGTGCCACTTTATGGTTAATGAAGGTATTGTCTTGGGGCATAAAATTTCTGAAGGAGGTATTGAGGTTGATAAAGCTAAAGTTGACGCTATTGAAAAGATGCCATGTCCCAAGGACATTAAAGGTATAAGAAGTTTCCTTGGTCATGCCGGTTTTTATAGGAGGTTTATTAAGGACTTCTCTAAAATTTCTAGGCCTCTGACTAATCTCTTACAAAAAGATATTCCTTTTGTCTTCGATGATGATTGTGTAGAAGCATTTGAAATACTTAAGAAAGCTTTGATTTCTGCACCTATTATTCAGCCACCTGATTGGAATTTACCCTTTGAAATTATGTGCGATGCTAGTGATTATGCCGTAGGTGCCATTCAGGACAAATAATTGATAAGAAACTAAATGTTATTCAATATACTAGTAAAACTCTAGACAGTGCCTAGAGAAATTATGCTCCTACTGAAAACGAATTTTAGCAGTTGTATTTGCTTGTGATAAGTTTAGACCTTATATTGTTGACTCTAAAGTAACTGTTCACACTGATCATGCTGCTATTAAATATCTTATGGAAAATAAAGATGCTAAACCTAGACTTATTAGATGGGTTCTCCTACTACAAGAATTTGATTAGCATATTATTGATAGAAAGGGAGCTAATAACCCCGTTGCAGACAACTTGTCTAGGTTAGAGAATGTTCTTGATGACCCACTACCTATTGATGATAGCTTTCCTGACGAACAATTAGCTGTCATAAATGCTTCTCGTACTGCTGCATGGTATGTTGATTATGCTAATTACATTGTTGCTAAATTTATACCACCTAGTTTCACGTACCAGCAAAAGAAAAAGTTTTTCTATGATTTAAGACATTACTTCTGGGATGACCCACACCTTTATAAAGAAGGAGTAGATGGTGTTATTAGACGTTGTGTACCTAAGCATGGATAGGAACAGATCCTACGCAAGTGTCACTCCGAGGCTTATGGAGGACACCACGCTGGAGATAGAACTGCGCATAAGGTATTGCAATCCGGTTTTTATTGACATACTCTCTTCAAGGATGCCCGTAAGTTTGTCTTGTCTTGCGATGAATGTCAAAGAATTGGTAATATTAGTAGATGTCAAGAAATACCTATGAATTATTCTCTTGTTATTGAACCATTTGATGTTTAGGACTTTGACTATATGGGATTGTTTCCTTCGTCTAATGGGTATACACATATTTTAGTTGCTGTTGATTACGTTACTAAGTGGGTAGAAGCTATTCCAACTAGTAGTGCTGATCATAACACCTCTATTAAGATGCTTAAAGAAGTTATTTTTCCGAGGTTTGGAGTCCCTAGATACCTAATGACTGATGGTGGTTCACATTTTATTCATGGTGCTTTTCATAAAATGCTTACTAAATACGATGTTAATCATAGAATTGCATCTCCATATCACCCACAATCTAGTGGCCAAGTAGAGTTGAGCAATAGAGAGCTCAAATTAATTTTGCAGAAGACTGTGAATAGATCTAGAAAGAATTGGTCCAAAAAACTTGATGATGCATTATGGGCTTATAGAACTGCATACAAAAATCCTATGGGTATGTCTCCATATAAGATGGTTTATGGAAAAGCATGTCATTTACCTCTTGAACTTGAACATAAAGCATATTGGGCTATTAAAGAGCTTAATTATGACTTCAAACTTGCCGATGAGAAGAGGTTGTTTGACATTAGCTTACTTGATGAATGGAGAACCCAGGCCTATGAGAATGCCAAGCTATTCAAAGAAAAAGTCAAACACTGGCATGATAAAAGGATACAAAAGCGTGAGTTTAATGCAGGTGATTATGTGTTGCTTTTCAACTCCCATTTAAGATTTTTTGCAGGAAAACTCCTCTCTAAATGGGAAGGCCCTTACATTATCGAGGAGGTCTATCGTTCCGGCGCCATAAAAATCAACAACTTCAAAGGCACAAATCCGAAGGTGGTGAACGGCCAAAGAATCAAACATTATATCTCAGGTAATCCAATACATGTTAAAACTAATGTTATTGAAACCGTGACCCCGGAGGAATACATAAGGGACACTTTCCAGGACGTTCCAGACTCCGAAAAGGAATAGGTATATGATACGGTAAGTAAACCGACTCCAAAATAATTCTAATGGAAAAAATTTCTCCGTTTTGGAATATTTAAGAAAACAGGAAAATAAGAAGTAGTCCGGGAAGGAAACGAGGCGTCCACGAGGGTGGAGGGCGCGCCCTACCCCCTGGGCGCACCCCCCTACCTCGTGGGCACCTCGTGTGCTCTCTAGACTCTGTTTTCTTGCACGATACTTCTTGTGGTCGGTAAAAAATCATTATTTAATCTCCCGAAGGTTTTGACCACCGTACCACGACGAAACCCTCTGTTTTTGTTTTGAGTTGTTTCTGTCGCAGATTAGAGCAATATGTTGTCCCAGGATTTGGAGGGAGAAATCTATGTGGTTGATTACCTTGCAGACCCTAAGGTCTACGGGGACTTGGAGCATTATGGTTGGACCACTGAGGGAGAAGAAGACTACGAGCCTAAGGGAAGGGAGGAGACGAGCTCAGATGAAGATGAAGTCCCATTACCTCAACCTAGGGACATGCATGTGGAGTTTAAAAAGTCAAGCCTCCCTGATAGAGCAAAGAAACCTAAGATCGAGTTTATCCCTTTTCGTCTCTTGCAGGAGAACAAATAGGAACTATGCAAAAGGATACTAAGCCTTGAGCAGGAGATCGATGATCTAAGGGAGCAAAATTCCATCCTCAAGCGCAAATTAACGAAGAAGCCTATATCTAAGATGCGAAGACACTAGTCTCGTTCTGAATTGGGAAAAGTGTCACTTTATGGTTAATGAAGGCATTGTCTTGGGGCATAAGATTTGTGAGAGAGGTATTGAAGTTGACAAAGCCAAAGTTGATGCTATTGAAAAGATGCCATGTCCCAAGGGCATAAAAGGTATAAGAAGTTTCCTTGGTCATGCCGGTTTTTAAGGAGGTTCATTAAGGACTTTTCTAAAATCTCTAGGCCTCTGACTAATTTATTGCAAAAAGATATTCCTTTTGTCTTCAATGATGATTGTGTAGAAGCATTTGAAGTACTTAAGAAAGCTTTGATCACTACTCATGTTGTTCAGCCACCTGATTGGAATTTGCCTTTTGAAAGTATGTGTGATGCTAGTGATTATTCTGTAGGTGTTGTTCTAGGGCAAAGAGTTGGTAAGAAATTGAATGTTATCCAGTATGCTAGTAAAACTCTTGATACTGCCCAAATAAATTATGCTACTACTAGAAAAGAGTTCTTAGCAGTTGTGTTTGCATGTGATAAGTTTAGACCTTATATTGTTGATTCCAAAGTTACTATTCACACTGATCATGCTGCTATTAAATACCTTATGGAAAAGAAAGACGCTAAGCCTAGACTCATTAGATGGGTTCTCTTGCTCCAAGAATTTGATTTGCATATTATTGATAGAAAGGGAGCGGAGAACCCCGTTGGAGACAACTTATCTAGGTTAGAGAATGTTCTTGATGACCCACTGCCTATTGATGATAGCTTTCCTGATGAACAATTAGCGATCATTAATGCTTCTCGTACTGCTCGTTGGTATGCTGATTATGCCAATTGCAATGTTGCTAAATTTATACCTCCTAGTTTCACATACCAGCAAAAGAAAAAGTTATTTTATGATTTAAGACATTACTTCTGGGATGACCCACACCTTTATAAAGAAGGAGTAGATGGTGTTATTAGACGTTGTGTGCCTGAGCATGAACAGGAACAGATCCTACGCAAGTGTCACTCTGAATCCTATGGAGGACACCACGCTGGAGATAGAACTGCACACAAGGTACTATAATCTAGTTTTTATTGGCCTACTCTCTTCAAGGATGCTCGTAAGTTTGTCTTATCTTGTGATGAATGCCAAAGAATAGGTAACCTTAGTAGACGTCAAGAAATGCCTATGAATTATTCTCTTGTTATTGAACCGTTTGATGTTTGGGGCTTTGATTATATGGGACCTTTTCCTACCTCTAATGGTTACACACATATTTTAGTTCCTGTTGATTACGTTACTAAGTGGGTAGAAGCTATTCCAACTAGTAGTGCTGATCATAACACTTCTATTAAAAAATGCTTAAAGAAGTTATTTTTCCGAGGTTTGGAGTCCCTAGATATCTTATGACTGATGGTGGTTCACATTTTATTCATGGGGCTTTACGTAAGATGCTTGCTAAGTATGATGTCAATCATAGAATCGCATCTCCTTATCATCCGCGGTCTAGTGGTCAAGTAGAGTTGAGCAATAGAGAGCTCAAATTAATTTTGCAGAAGACTGTGAATAGATCTAGAAAGAATTGGTCCAAAAAACTTGATGATGCATTATGGGCTTATAGAACTGCATACAAAAATCCTATGGGTATGTCTCCATATAAGATGGTTTATGGAAAAGCATGTCATTTACCTCTTGAACTTGAACATAAAGCATATTGGGCTATTAAAGAGCTTAATTATGACTTCAAACTTGCTGATGAGAAGAGGTTGTTTGACATTAGCTTACTTGATGAATGGAGAACCCAGGCCTATGAGAATGCCAAGCTATTCAAAGAAAAAGTCAAACACTGGCATGATAAAAGGATACAAAAGCGTGAGTTTAATGCAGGTGATTATCTGTTGCTTTTCAACTCCCATTTAAGATTTTTTGCAGGAAAACTCCTCTCTAAATGGGAAGGCCCTTACATTATCGAGGAGGTCTATCGTTCCGGCGCCATAAAAATCAACAACTTCGAAGGCACAAATCCGAAGGTGGTGAACGGCCAAAGAATCAAACATTATATCTCAGGTAATCCAATACATGTTAAAACTAATGTTATTGAAACCGTGACCCCGGAGGAATACATAAGGGACACTTTCCAGGACGTTCCAGACTCCGAAAAGGAATAGGTATATGATACGGTAAGTAAACCGACTCCAAAATAATTCTAATGGAAAAAATTTCTCCGTTTTGGAATATTTAAGAAAACAGGAAAATAAGAAGTAGTCCGGGAAGGAAACGAGGCGTCCACGAGGGTGGAGGGCGCGCCCTACCCCCCTGGGCGCACCCCCCTGCCTCGTGGGCACCTCGTGTGCTCTCTGGACTCTGTTTTCTTGCACGATACTTCTTGTGGTCGGTAAAAAATCATTATTTAATCTCCCGAAGGTTTTGACCACCGTACCACGACGAAACCCTCTGTTTTTGTTTTGAGTTGTTTCTGTCGCAGATTAGAGCAATATGTTGTCCCAGGATTTGGAGGGAGAAATCTATGTGGTTGATTACCTTGCAGACCCTAAGGTCTACGGGGACTTGGAGCATTATGGTTGGACCACTGAGGGAGAAGAAGACTACGAGCCTAAGGGAAGGGAGGAGACGAGCTCAGATGAAGATGAAGTCCCATTACCTCAACCTGGGGACATGCATGTGGAGTTTAAAAAGTCAAGCCTCCCTGATAGAGCAAAGAAACCTAAGATCGAGTTTATCCCTTTTCGTCTCTTGCAGGAGAACAAATAGGAACTATGCAAAAGGATACTAAGCCTTGAGCAGGAGATCGATGATCTAAGGGAGCAAAATTCCATCCTCAAGCGCAAATTAACGAAGAAGCCTATATCTAAGATGCGAAGACACTAGTCTCGTTCTGAATTGGGAAAAGTGTCACTTTATGGTTAATGAAGGCATTGTCTTGGGGCATAAGATTTGTGAGAGAGGTATTGAAGTTGACAAAGCCAAAGTTGATGCTATTGAAAAGATGCCATGTCCCAAGGGCATAAAAGGTATAAGAAGTTTCCTTGGTCATGCCGGTTTTTATAGGAGGTTCATTAAGGACTTTTCTAAAATCTCTAGGCCTCTGACTAATTTATTGCAAAAAGATATTCCTTTTGTCTTCGATGATGATTGTGTAGAAGCATTTGAAGTACTTAAGAAAGCTTTGATCACTACTCATGTTGTTCAGCCACCTGATTGGAATTTGCCTTTTGAAAGTATGTGTGATGCTAGTGATTATTCTGTAGGTGTTGTTCTAGGGCAAAGAGTTGGTAAGAAATTGAATGTTATCCAGTATGCTAGTAAAACTCTTGATACTGCCCAAATAAATTATGCTACTACTAGAAAAGAGTTCTTAGCAGTTGTGTTTGCATGTGATAAGTTTAGACCTTATATTGTTGATTCCAAAGTTACTATTCACACTGATCATGCTGCTATTAAATACCTTATGGAAAAGAAAGACGCTAAGCCTAGACTCATTAGATGGGTTCTCTTGCTCCAAGAATTTGATTTGCATATTATTGATAGAAAGGGAGCGGAGAACCCCGTTGGAGACAACTTATCTAGGTTAGAGAATGTTCTTGATGACCCACTGCCTATTGATGATAGCTTTCCTGATGAACAATTAGCGATCATTAATGCTTCTCGTACTGCTCGTTGGTATGCTGATTATGCCAATTGCAATGTTGCTAAATTTATACCTCCTAGTTTCACATACCAGCAAAAGAAAAAGTTATTTTATGATTTAAGACATTACTTCTGGGATGACCCACACCTTTATAAAGAAGGAGTAGATGGTGTTATTAGACGTTGTGTGCCTGAGCATGAACAGGAACAGATCCTACGCAAGTGTCACTCTGAATCCTATGGAGGACACCACGCTGGAGATAGAACTGCACACAAGGTACTATAATCTGGTTTTTATTGGCCTACTCTCTTCAAGGATGCTCGTAAGTTTGTCTTATCTTGTGATGAATGCCAAAGAATAGGTAACCTTAGTAGACGTCAAGAAATGCCTATGAATTATTCTCTTGTTATTGAACCGTTTGATGTTTGGGGCTTTGATTATATGGGACCTTTTCCTACCTCTAATGGTTACACACATATTTTAGTTCCTGTTGATTACGTTACTAAGTGGGTAGAAGCTATTCCAACTAGTAGTGCTGATCATAACACTTCTATTAAAAAATGCTTAAAGAAGTTATTTTTCCGAGGTTTGGAGTCCCTAGATATCTTATGACTGATGGTGGTTCACATTTTATTCAAGGGGCTTTACGTAAGATGCTTGCTAAGTATGATGTCAATCATAGAATCGCATCTCCTTATCATCCGCGGTCTAGTGGTCAAGTAGAGTTGAGCAATAGAGAGCTCAAATTAATTTTGCAGAAGACTGTGAATAGATCTAGAAAGAATTGGTCCAAAAAACTTGATGATGCATTATGGGCTTATAGAACTGCATACAAAAATCCTATGGGTATGTCTCCATATAAGATGGTTTATGGAAAAGCATGTCATTTACCTCTTGAACTTGAACATAAAGCATATTGGGCTATTAAAGAGCTTAATTATGACTTCAAACTTGCCGATGAGAAGAGGTTGTTTGACATTAGCTTACTTGATGAATGGAGAACCCAGGCCTATGAGAATGCCAAGCTATTCAAAGAAAAAGTCAAACACTGGCATGATAAAAGGATACAAAAGCGTGAGTTTAATGCAGGTGATTATCTGTTGCTTTTCAACTCCCATTTAAGATTTTTTGCAGGAAAACTCCTCTCTAAATGGGAAGGCCCTTACATTATCGAGGAGGTCTATCGTTCCGGCGCCATAAAAATCAACAACTTCGAAGGCACAAATCCGAAGGTGGTGAACGGCCAAAGAATCAAACATTATATCTCAGGTAATCCAATACATGTTAAAACTAATGTTATTGAAACCGTGACCCCGGAGGAATACATAAGGGACACTTTCCAGGACGTTCCAGACTCCAAAAAGGAATAGGTATATGATACGGTAAGTAAACCGACTCCAAAATAATTCTAATGGAAAAAATTTCTCCGTTTTGGAATATTTAAGAAAACAGGAAAATAAGAAGTAGTCCGGGAAGGAAACGAGGCGTCCACGAGGGTGGAGGGCGCGCCCTACCCCCCTGGGCGCACCCCCCTGCCTCGTGGGCACCTCGTGTGCTCTCTGGACTCTGTTTTCTTGCACGATACTTCTTGTGGTCGGTAAAAAATCATTATTTAATCTCCCGAAGGTTTTGACTACCGTACCACGACGAAACCCTCTGTTTTTGTTTTAAGTTGTTTCTGCCACAGATTAGAGCAATATGTCGTCCCAGGATTTGGAGGGAGAAATCTATGTGGCTGATTACCTTGCAGACCCTAAGGTCTATGGGGACTTGGAGCATTATGGTTGGACCACTGAGGGAGAAGAAGACTACGAGCCTAAGGGAAGGGAGGAGACGAGCTCAGATGAAGATGAAGTCCCATTACCTCAACCTGGGGACATGCATATGGAGTTTAAAAAGTCAAGCCTCCCTGATAGAGCAAAGAAACCTAAGATCGAGTTTATCCCTTTTCGTCTCTTGCAGGAGAACAAATAGGAACTATGCAAAAGGATACTAAGCCTTGAGCAGGAGATCAATGATCTAAGGGAGCAAAATTCCATCCTCAAGCGCAAATTAACGAAGAAGCCTATATCATCAACAACTCCATCATCATCACCTCCGAAGAAGGAGACATAATCACATGAGTATGGGCACTCCGCTTGGCAACTGCCAAGCTTGGGGGAGGTGCCCCGGTATCGTATCACCATCACGCTCGTATCTTTACCGTTTTTCTTAGTTTGATCCTTTTGGTAATATCTTGATCTAGTAGAATAAAGATTTCGTATGATTTAGTTTTGAGTTTTGCTTTATGATTCCTCTATGTAATCGAGTCCATGAGATATATATAATAAAGATTAGTCTTGAGTCAAGGGCTTTGCTATCTTGCTATGATCTTGAGGGAATAAAAGAAAAATAAAGAATAAAAAGAGATAAAGAGATTGCCGGCGTTTTGGGAACGGCGGTCCCCAGACTTGCGTGCCTGCGGCGTGGCTCGGCTAGTGGCCCAGTACGGCCCGTCTTCATCAGCAAACACTCAAGACCCTTGCGAGGGGCCAAGCCTCGCGGGAGGATGATGCAAGGCCTCCTGATGGCCGGCCTCACTAGGCAGGCTCGCGAGGAGGCGGAGAGATCAAGGCAAGGGGTACCTCGTGAGGTGCTCATGACGAAAGCCATGAAGACCAAGACCAGGCGGGCGTCAGCCTGCGTAGTGTCCTCGTTTCCTCTTTGGTGCAAAGGGGGTAGGCGCAGGCGCGGAGTACCAAGGCATCAAGCAAAGGTTTCCATATCAGTGCAATGAGACCAAGACCGGCAGGACGGCAGGACGGAGGTCACCATGGAGCCCAAGACGGCGTTGAAAGTACATGTAGTCCCCATGTGTGGTTTTGGTAATTAAATGACAATCCTAATGGACTAATGTTTGCACTGAGATATACATTTGAAGGAAAGTTCCATTTGCAATGCATGAAGAATATTGGATGAATTGGTGGATGAAATCCATCAACATCTATATATGCATTGAGACTTGATAATGAATGACTATTCCTATGAAGAAACAATGACATCAAGTTATAAGGAAGGTTTGTTCCATGGGTGATGCAAGAAGGATATTGAATGGATTCGGAATGAATGCCATATACATGTAGTTGTGCATCAAGATTAATCATGGAGCAAAGATTAAGGTTGACCAAGATGAAGATCGAAGATTGAATTCAAAGATGGTCAACACACAAGCGCAAATCATGTGCCACGTGAGATCTTGTGGTATGGTAAGAATTTGTCAATTGCGCTTTGTGTACTAACCCATACTATGTGTTGCCTATGTTTTTGAGAGGAGATTCTCATGGGCTCGCATCGAGAGAGATATTTCAAGTGTCTATGAGAGGATGACATCAAGTGTTGATGATCATGGTTGACAAGGGCAAGTTCAAGATAACTATCCCGAAGGATTACATGCTTGAAGCTTGTGGATGATCACATGATGGACACATGAAGATAAATACAAAGCAAAGCTTCCCACATTGTGTATGGGGGAGCTACTTGAAGACTTCACCAATGTCTTGCCATTCAACTTGATCCAAGAAGAAACTTCAACTTTAAGCTCAAGTGAAAGGCTCGAGTCAAAGGTATTAGTTCCTTCGACGTTAGTGTTGTGGAGTGATGAACACCGAAGGAACACATACACTCAAGAATGGATTATTGATAGCTATGTAGTGTAGACCTTTTATGATTCTTGAGTTATAGGGATCCCGCACTATTAAGAGGGGATCAAAGGGGTTCGTGATAGATTTGCTCAAGTCAACATCTTCTCTACACAATTCCACTCATATCCTATATACCAAAGAAAATCCAAAGCCAAATAGGTTACCCAAATACATGATAAAACCTTTGCATATTTTGCATCCTCCATTTTGGTTCATCTTGGGTGTTCTCTATGTGAGGACCTGGTTTTTTTTCATAGCTTCAAAACGAGCCCAAGATCATCAAAATCGGAGTCCGGATGTAAAAGTTGTGCCTGTTTCAGTTTCTAGGCTGCAGCAGTTTGGTTTGGCCGGATCATCCGGGTCCTCTCCCATATCATCCGGGCTTTGCCCGGATCATCCGGGTTCCTGCCCGGATCATCCGGGTCATTCGTAAAATTCATCACAGAAGCTTATTCCGCTAGCCGGATCATCCGGCTACCCACCCGGATCATCCGGGAATTGCCCGGATCATCCGGCTATGTCCCTGGACATCCGGATATCTACTTCACCGCATTGTATATTGACCTTCCTGGATCATCCGGGCATTGCCCGGATCATCCGGGTATGCGTCCAGATCATCCGGGCAGGTCAACAACTGCGAGAAACGGCTCTATTTTCTTTGGGGGTATAAATATCCCTCTCCCACTCCGGGGGAGGGTTGAGCACTTCATCCCAAATCGTCCCAAGAACACAAGTGGCTCCTTCTCACTTCTCCTACACCAAATCTTAGATCCCGGAGAGATTAGTGAGTGTTCTTGAGAGTTGTTCCAATCAAAAGATAGATCCTCTCCCTCTCCCTCTTGTGACCAAAGCAATTCGTGATTTGAGCAAGTCTTGAGCATTTCCCCCTTGATCTTGTTACTCTTGGAGGTTGGAGACTCCTAGGCGGTAGGAGTGCTCCGGTGAGGAATCAACTTGTGATTTGTCCCCCAGAAAGTTTGTGAAGGTTTGGAGGCCGCCTCAAGGTCTACCACTAGTGGTTGAGAATTGCCTCCGTGGTGATATCTCAAGGAGAATAGGGTGAGCCTTCGTGGCATTGGTGTGCCTTCGTGGTAACATCCACCTCTCTAACGGTGACTAGCTTCCCTCCAAGGAAGTGAACATCGGGATACATCCTCGTCTCCATGACTTTGGTTATCCCTAACCCTAACTCCATACTTGTGGTTGACTTTGGTCATTTGACCGTGCATTTACTATATCTTGTTGTCCTCATTATATTGTGGTGGTTGATTATATTGTGTTGGCCATTTCCTTGTAGAGATTATTTAGGCCTACACTTCATATTCCGCAATTCATACTTGCTACTATTGATATACATTGTGATTAGTGTGAATTGCTAACTTGTGTTATAAACTTCCATATATTGTGATATTGCTCAAGTAAGTTTGTGTAATTTACTTGAGTTTGCTTGTATCATTAAATTCCATATATTGTGATACAATTTGTGTAAGCTTGTATTGCTTACTTGTGGTTGTGTGTATTATTCATTTCCATACCTCGTGATATACACTGAGTAAGTTTGTGTGACTTACTTGTGCTTACTCATATCCTGTTGTTCTCATCTTATTTATGCTAAGTTGTTGGTGCACTTAGTGAGCCTAGTATATTTAGGATTTGTGCTTGAAAAGTATCCGCTTAGTTTATTTCCGCATTAGGATATAGCCAAATCCGTAAAAGATTTTAAAACGCCTATTCACCCCCCCTCTAGGCGACATCGTGGTCCTTTCAATTGGTATCAGAGCTAGGTCTCTCCTTATTAGGCTTAACCGCCTAGAGAGTAACGATGTCGACTAGTGAACTAGTGCATGATGACACATTTTGTTTTAATGGCACAAATTACATTATGTGGAGATTACGCATGCTCTGTCACTTTCGGGCCATGGGTCCAAATGCTTTGCGGATTGTGGTTGTAGGGAATTCAAATCTAAAGGATGGACAATCTCCATCACTTGATGATATGCATCTTGATTGTGAAGCTTTAAGTTTCATTCACCAAGCTATAACCTTCGAGGTGTTCAAGTCAATCTCGTCTTGTTCGTTGGCTCATGATGCTTGGACCAAAATTGAAGATATATATGGTGGGTCCAATCTTCATGAAGAAAATATTCTTTTTGGGGAGTTAATGGAGGAGTTCTCCACATTTTTAAATCATGAAGAGCTCTCTATTGCTTCCACCTCAGATTACTTGCATACCCCAACATCTTTCACTTCACCAACATGTGGCATACCACAAGGTAATGACATGGTGAGTGAAGAAATATCCTGTAATGATGGTGTTAAGCTCATTTGTGATGATATGCTTGATCTCCCATGTTGCCATGATAGAAATATCGTGATTCCCTCTAGTTCTATTTGTGAAACTAACCATGTAGAGGAAATCAAGAAAAATGAGGCATGCTTGGTTGATGAAGAACCCTCTTCTCCAAAAGAATCATCATCAACCCCTTGTGTTCACATGTGCCTCATGGCAAGAGGTAATGACGAGGTATCATCTTCTCTTAGTGACAATGATGATAGTTGTAATGAGGAAGATGATGAAGTCTTGACTCAAAATCTCTATGAGATTGGGAAAACTCTTCGTAGAGCTAAAAATAACACTTATAAAAGGTTCCAAGATGTTCTTGCTTGCTTTCAAAAACGTAATGACTTATTTCTTTACGAGCAAGCAAAAAGTGAACAACTTGAACATGAACTTGCTATGGCTCATCAATGTCTTAGTGACTTGAGGTCTTTAAAAGAAGAGAAGTTACGCATTGTAAACTTAAAGAGGATTTTGAGCCCCTTGACCTTGACTACAAGAAGGTCAAAGGAGATCTCATCAAACTCTCTAAGTCTCATGAGGAACTTCAAGCTACTCATGCGGAGTCTCTAGCTTCTACATGCTCCTCTCATATTGATAATGATGCTTGTGCTACTAACTCTATCTTGTGTGAAGCATCGATATTAAAAGAAAATGTTGACCTAAGGACTCAACTTGATTTGCTAACTAGCAACTATGGGAAATTGGAAGAAAGTTATGAAAAGCTCTCGGGCACTCATGAGGATCTTATAATCTCTCATGATGGGCTAAAGTTAGCTCATAAGGCTATGTGGACCAAGGTAAAATCGTGTGAGTCTCATGTGGATATTAGCACATCTTCTACTCGAAGTGCCTTATTGCCATGTGCTAGTCCTTGCAATTCCTCTCTACATGATATTGGTACATCTTGTGATGAATTGCTCACCATGCCTTGTTGCTCTAACAATGAAGTTTCTACTTCCTCTAGTTCTTTTGTTAATACTAACCTTGTAGAGGAAAATAAAGAGCTCAAGGCCCAAGTCACCAGTTTGAAGAAAGACTTGGAAAAATATTATGATAATATCTTGAGTGTGCAAAAGGACCCTCAAGACAAAATTGGACTTGATTTCATCTCCAACAAGAAGAAGTCCAAGAACAAGAAGAAGGGACGAGATCAAGTCAAGAATTCGGCCAACATTATTTGCTTCAAGTGCAAGAATGTTGGACACCATGTGAGATCTTGTCCATTGAAGAAGAAGGCTTCAAGTGTGAAGCATCAAGGGAAGTGGCCTCAAGTTCAATATCAAGATAATGAAAGGCCTCTTCCCATGCCTAACCAAGATAATGCTCTCCAAGTTGAAAAGGTAAAGAAGAAGAGAAAGGGGAGCACATGTTGCTATATTTGCCGTAAGAAGGGACACATAGCTTCATCTTTTTCCAACGGTAACATATCTAAGCCTCCTATAGTCAATAATCATTATTTGCTAAAGAAGGATATTGTTGGCAATGTGTTTGCCAAGTTTGTGGGTTCCCAGAGAAGTTTGAAAGTGGACAAGACCATTTGGTTTGCCAAGCCTATTGTTACTAACTTCTTAGGACCCAACTTGGTTGGGGACCATCAAGCTCAAACTTGATCAATAGGTGTGTGGAGGGCATTGGAGACTTGGCTACTTCATGAAGAAAAACTATTTTCAGCATATGTTATGGTTAATGCCAAGTCAAGTGGATTATAATCATATCTATCAATCCAATGCTCCTCTTTGCGGTAACTTGTACTTGCATTGTTTACATTGAAAGTTATTGTGTCCCTTGCATGTTTAGGTTTTGTACCTAGCATGTGCTTTTTTAGTTGTGCTTCCTAGTATGCTTGATTTGTGTTATCTATCATGTGTAGGTCACAATGCACTTCATATATTTGTGCGCGTGTGGTTTCAAGCATTTATTGCTTCATTAGTTGAATCTTCCTTGGCTGGATCATCACATTATGGGGGAGTGCTATGTTTTACGGATATCACAAACCTTAAAGGTGTATGTATGTGGGATACCACCTAGTATTGTTAGTGCTATATTATCAAGGTACTATGTGGTATGTAAAGCTCATTTGAAACTCAAATTCTCATCCATTAATTATCCTTAGTTGGGTTTCATTTGCTTCTTGTGGATAATAAATGGATCATCATATTATGGGGGAGTGATATGCTTTGTGCATATCACAATCCTTGTTAATATGAACAATTGAGGGATGCCACCTAGAATTTATATTTGAGATTATCTTATATCTCCGTGGCATGCAATGTCTTGTTTATGTATTGCATTCTTGTGCGGTTTTGCCCGTGGTTATCTTTAAAACCATATTTGGAAAATCATTTGATTAAAGCTATTCCAATTATTGCTTTTCATGATTACCTATCTTGTCGGAATGTTAATATTATGCTATCCAAGCATTGTGGTTATTCCTAAACTCTCATGTTATGCTTGTGTTAGTATAGATGATCATGTACTTATTTGGTTTCTACACCCAATGATAACCCGAAATACCATTTTGTTCGAATTAATCTTATTGCTCTATATGAGAGTTTGTTATCTCATTGTTTATAGTGTCCTATATCTACTTGAGTGGGATATTCCTATGAGTATGTGTGCAATGCATATCTTATATGCTCATTGTTTTTTTTCCTTGGTTCATATGTTAAACTTTGTGTGCTATCATATGTTGATTTGTCACTTTGATTCATTTTGGACAACATGAATGACTAGTGTTGTTATTGGAAGTATTAACAGTTATGTGGTCATTTGTCCAATTTATATCTCCCTGGATTTTGGTAGGCTTATGCATGCATATTTACTATGTGTAAATTCACATGCCTTGTTTGCCTTATTTGATCCAATATATATATGGTAAATCCATCAAATTCTTAATAGCTATGATGTGCATGAAATTCAAATTCATATCAATAGGCACATATTTAAGTGGTTTTACCCTATGTGTTGTAGTTATGCTAACTACGTCGGACCCAATAAGTTTGGGGACCATATTGTACTTAAAATGTTTTAGGTACATTTGAGAAGCATTGGGTGCTTGTCTTATTCATGAATGTGGTGGCACTATGAGGAAATTAGAGCCAAGCTTGGACATTTTATTTGATCTACAACTTCATACCAATGCTATCTCGGTAACAAGTATTTACTTCATGCATATATATAGAAATGGGGTTAACCTTGTGTAGGTTCCATCATGGCATGAATTTCTTGACTCGTTCCTGTGATACTTGTTTCCTTTCTCAAAGCATCCCAACAATGATCTCTTGTTGCTAGTTGTGATGTCTTTGATGGTTGTGTGTTTGGAGTTCATTAATATACAATAAGATTATATAAAGCCATGTGCCATGCTTTCAAGCAAAGATCTCATTGGTATATTTTATGACTCCCGTTTTGATATCTTATTCCTTCCTTTTGTAACTATTTTATGTGTACATCCTTCTTTGTGGATATCATCTACCTAATATCTTATACACGTGAGAGAAGTTACATCTCTAGTTGATATCCCTATTCTTTCATGTCCACCATTTCATTAACTTTTTATATCTTTTTGGTGGCTCCATGGAAGCATTTGTTGAATGAGTGCATTTCTTACCTCTTTCCATCTTAGTGCACTCATGTTTGGTGAAGATTGTTGTTCTCATGCTTGTCTTGACAAGCCTATTATTTCCTATCTTCATCATGGGTTGTCACAAGCTTTGATTTTTAGTTTGCTATTACTGAGCTTGTGAACCCATTTTCTTGATGTGTGTGTGACCTTCTTAACTTCATGTGTGTGGGAAGGACATGTCTTGCACCTTGTATCTCATTTACTCAAGGCTATGTTGATGCTTAATTCTCATCCTTATACTAGTCTTCTTAAGTGCTTTGACGTGTCTCACACACATCATTTTGGTTGTGCCTATTCTTAGGTTGCCTCATGTACATGTTGCTCAACCATATGTTTGTTGCAAATGCTAGGCTTCTTTTCTTATCTATGTTTGCTTGCAATTGTTGTGTGTTCCTATTGATTTTGGGGGAGTGATGATCCTATTTTGTGCACTTGTATCCAAATAAAAAAAATTCAATTGTGCACAAATCATGGGGAGCTTCTCTATTTTCCTTAGAACACTCCTTTACCCAAATCGTAATATTCTTTTATTCTTTTGGCTCATCGAATCTTTTGATTGCTTGCTTCACTTTGTGTTATGCAAATGAGATCAATTTGTGCCATGTGTTTTGTGCCATATGCCTTGCTATTATGACTAGGCTCAAGTTGTATAATAGTGGATTCACTTGTGGATATCATGTTCTTATCAATTGCAACCTTTCTTTTTGTGTATACGAGTTTCTTTGTGGATACATATCATGATTATTATAGGCCACTTAGAAATTTTTATACATGAAAAAGTTCATATCTTCGTATCTGGTTGCATTCTATAGATTTCGAGCTCCTTTAATTGTTCATCATTGAATATGTGCATTTGTTTTCACTCACATTTTGTTATATGCACACATCAAGGAGGAACTCATACTATATTGGTCTGCTAGATGTTTTGTCTTCCATTTTGGCATTTGTTGCCAATGGGGGAGAAGTTTAGAGGGTTTAAGATAAATATCTTTTCTAGTTCTTGTTGTCACTCATGCATATCTACCCTTGTTATATATTCTTATTGCATGGATGAGTCTTGTATATAGAGAAATCTTCTCCTAGTTTATGTCAACCAATATATGCAATGACATTCAAAGTTCATTCACAAATTCATATATTATGGGGGAGTTTGCTCTATATACTATGGGTGTACTATCATCAAATGCTTGTGTAGTGTATTGATGATAGTACAACCATCCCAAGTATACAATTTATCCTTGGATAAATTTCATGCTTATTTAAAAATTCATTATATAAACCCTCTTGTTGAGATTGTCATCAATTACCAAAATGGGGGAGATTGAAAGTACATGTAGTCCCCATGTGTGGTTTTGGTAATTAAATGACAATCCTAATGGACTAATGTTTGCACTGAGATATACATTTGAAGGAAAGTTCCATTTGCAATGCATGAAGAATATTGGATGAATTGGTGGATGAAATCCATCAACATCTATATATGCATTGAGACTTGATAATGAATGACAATTCCTATGAAGAAACAATGACATCAAGTTATATAGGAAGGTTTGTTCCATGGGTGATGCAAGAAGGATATTGAATGGATTCGGAATGAATGCCATATACATGTAGTTGTGCATCAAGATTAATCATGGAGCAAAGATTAAGGTTGACCAAGATGAAGATCGAAGATTGAATTCAAAGACGGTCAACACACAAGCGCAAATCATGTGCCACGTGAGATCTTGTGGTATGGTAAGAATTTGTCAATTGCGCTTTGTGTACTAACCCATACTATGTGTTGCCTATGTTTTTGAGAGGAGATTCTCATGGGCTCGCATCGAGAGAGATATTTCAAGTGTCTATGAGAGGATGACATCAAGTGTTGATGATCATGGTTGACAAGGGCAAGTTCAAGATAACTATCCCGAAGGATTACATGCTTGAAGCTTGTGGATGATCACATGATGGACACATGAAGATAAATACAAAGCAAAGCTTCCCACATTGTGTATGGGGGAGCTACTTGAAGACTTCACCAATGTCTTGCCATTCAAATTGATCCAACAAGAAACTTCAACTTCAAGCTCAAGTGAAAGGCTCGAGTCAAAGGTATTAGTTCCTTCGACGTTAGTGTTGTGGAGTGATGAACACCGAAGGAATACATACACTCAAGAATGGATTATTGATAGCTATGTAGTGTAGACCTTTTATGATTCTTGAGTTATAGGGATCCCGCACTATTAAGAGGGGATCAAAGGGGTTCGTGATAGATTTGCTCAAGTCAACATCTTCTCTACACAATTCCACTCATATCCTATATACCAAAGAAAATCCAAAGCCAAATAGGTTACCCAAATACATGATAAAACCTTTGCATATTTTGCATCCTCCATTTTGGTTCATCTTGGGTGTTCTCTATGTGAGGACCTGGGTTTTTTTCATAGCTTCAAAACGAGCCCAAGATCATCAAAATCGGAGTCCGGATGTAAAAGTTGTGCCTGTTTCAGTTTCTAGGCTGCAGCAGTTTGGTTTGGCCGGATCATCCGGGTCCTCTCCCATATCATCCGGGCTTTGCCCGGATCATCCGGGTTCCTGCCCGGATCATCCGGGTCATTCGTAAAATTCATCACAGAAGCTTATTCCGCTAGCCGGATCATCCGGCTACCCACCCGGATCATCCGGGAATTGCCCGGATCATCCGGCTATGTCCCCGGACATCCGGATATCTACTTCACCGCATTGTATATTGACCTTCCTGGATCATCCGGGCATTGGCCGGATCATCCGGGTATGCGTCCAGATCATCCGGGCAGGTCAACAACTGCGGGAAACGGCTCTATTTTCTTTGGGGGTATAAATATCCCTCTCCCACTCCGGGGGAGGGTTGAGCACTTCATCCCAAATCGTCCCAAGAACACAAGTGGCTCCTTCTCACTTCTCCTACACCAAATCTTAGATCCCGGAGAGATTAGTGAGTGTTCTTGAGAGTTGTTCCAATCAAAAGATAGATCCTCTCCCTCTCCCTCTTGTGACCAAAGCAATTCGTGATTTGAGCAAGTCTTGAGCATTTCCCCCTTGATCTTGTTACTCTTGGAGGTTGGAGACTCCTAGGCGGTAGGAGTGCTCCGGTGAGGAATCAACTTGTGATTTGTCCCCCGGAAAGTTTGTGAAGGTTTGGAGGCCGCCTCAAGGTCTACCACTAGTGGTTGAGAATTGCCTCCGTGGTGATATCTCAAGGAGAATAGGGTGAGCCTTCGTGGCGTTGGTGTGCCTTCGTGGTAACATCCACCTCTCTAACGGTGACTAGCTTCCCTCCAAGGAAGTGAACATCGGGATACATCCTCGTCTCCATGACTTTGGTTATCCCTAACCCTAACTCCATACTTGTGGTTGACTTTGGTCATTTGACCATGCATTTACTATATCTTGTTGTCCTCATTATATTGTGGTGGTTGATTATATTGTGTTGGCCATTTCCTTGTAGAGATTATTTAGGCCTACACTTCATATTCCGCAATTCATACTTGCTACTATTGATATACATTGTGATTAGTGTGAATTGCTAACTTGTGTTATAAACTTCCATATATTGTGATATTGCTCAAGTAAGTTTGTGTAACTTACTTGAGTTTGCTTGTATCATTAAATTCCATATATTATGATACAATTTGTGTAAGCTTGTATTGCTTACTTGTGGTTGTGTGTATTATTCATTTCCATACCTCGTGATATACACCGAGTAAGTTTGTGTGACTTACTTGTGCTTACTCATATCCTGTTGTTCTCATCTTGTTTATGCTAAGTTGTTGGTGCACTTAGTGAGCCTAGTATATTTAGGATTTGTGCTTGAAAAGTATCCGCTTAGTTTATTTCCGCATTAGGATATAGCCAAATCCGTAAAAGATTTTAAAACGTCTATTCACCCCCCCTCTAGGCGACATCGTGGTCCTTTCAGTCATCACCAGTGCCTTTGGCAGTCGAAGAGTACCTTTAGTCAGGATAGCTTGTACTAGCTGTCCCCTTTCAAAATGGCCGTTGTTGGCTCCCTTCCCTCTCAATATTTGGGAAGAGGACCAGGGCCTCTATAAATAGGGCTAGCCACCACAGTAGAAGGGGAGGGGTGAAGAATTCCTCCTTGAGCAGAACCACCCACCTAACGCAAGAACACCTCTCCTCGCGAGGTTGTTCTTCCTCTGTATTGTTCATCATCAGCCCAAGAGGCAATCCATGACCACCACACTAGAGTAGGGTATTACACCACAACGGTGGCCCCAACTAGTATACACCTTGTGTCTCTTGTGTTCTTCATCGGGCTAGCTTAGAATTGCGGTGAGGCTATGGGCGTGGATCGGTAGGAGGAGATCTTCGTACGCACCCCAGAGTTCGAACCTTAAGGGTTTTGCCGGAACCCGATATCCGACATTTGGCGCTCCAGGTAGGGGTGCGCCGGAGTCCTCTCTTCCGCCGACTCGCTCTCCAACGATGTCGCGCTTCGCCCTCATGGCGGACAACGCACCTCCAGCTCCGACGGTCGATGCCAGCGCAGGGGCCAGGGGGCTCCGAGCCTTGGTCCCCACCTTGCGGTAGGTGCAGTGGTCGAACAAGTTCAGGCCAGAAATGCTGCCGCGCTATGACGGCGCGGCGGATCCGCTGGTTTTTCTGCTAGCATACGAGGAGGCCGTCCTCAAGGCCAGAGGTGATGATAGGGTCATGGCTAACTGGTTTCCCATGGCCCTCGCCAGCGTCCCGCGCGTTTGGCTGCTCAACCTGCCAACATCTTCTGTGGCCTCCTGGGAGGAGCTGTGTAACCTCTTCCTCACCCACTACGCTGCGCCGGCGCCCTCGGTCGTCGCAGCTCTCCTGGGTGGCTCGCAGGTGCCACCCTCAGACCACCACGCCAAGCCATTTTTCTGCCAGATCGGCGCCGCCCTCGCGCGGCAAGGAGATCCTCCGGGTTGGGCGGCACCCAAGGCCGACCTAACCTTCAACTCGAACGATCACCCTGTCAACACCGCCTGCTCGGGTGCACTCCCAATGCTTTACACGCCCACCATCTGCCAGGTGGCCGTCACCAAGACCCTCATTGATGGTGGTGCCGGCCTCAACGTGCTCTCAGTAGAGGCCTTCAGCCTCCTCTATGTACCGTAGGAACGGCTCCGACCCAGCAAACCCTTCTCGGGCGTCGGAGGCAGTTCCTCCAGCTCCCTGGGGCAGATCCGCCTTCCTGTGACCTTCGGCACCCACGACAACTACCACACGGAGCTGATCGACTCCGACATCGCCCGCATCGGCCTCCCGTACAATGCCATTCTTGGGTACCCAGCTCTGGCTCGGTTCATGGCAGCGACGCATCCGGCCTACAACCTCATGAAGATGCCCGGGAGCAGCGGCGTCCTCACCGTAGCTGGAGATACCAGGGATGCTCTGCTAGCACTCAAGCTCGCTCTCAAGATAGCTGCAGCAGCACAGCCAGCAGGCACAGACACCCACAAGGCCAAGGGGGCTGCGCCAACCAAGAAGAAGCAGCTATTCACCCAGGACAAGGCGGAAACCAAGAAGGTTTTAGTTGAGGAGGACGGATCCTCAGGCGCCTCCTTCACCATAGGTGCCAACCTCGACCTCGACCAAGAGGAGGCGCTGGTGAAGTTCTTGCATGCAAACAAGGATGTGTTCGCGTGGGAACCCAAGCAGCTAGCGGGGGTCCCAAGAGAGGTGATCGAGCATCACCTAAATGTGTGCCCCTATGTACGCCCCGTGAAGCAGAAAGCTAGGCGGCAGTCCACCGAGAAGCAGGCCTTCATTGTCCAAGAAACCCGCAAGCTAGAGGCAGCAGGTGTCATTCGCGAGGTTCGCTACCCTGAATGGTTGGCAAACCCTGTTGTTGTGCCAAAAAAGGGAGGAAAGGAGCGCATGTGCGTCGACTTCACCAACCTCAACAAGGCATGCCCTCAAGATTTGTTCCCGCTCCCCTGCATCAACCAAATTGTCCACCCCACCGCCGAGTGTGACCTGCTGTGTTTCTTGGATGCGTTTTTGGGTTATCACCAAATAAAGATGGCGGTGGAAGACGTGGAGAGGACAACCTTCCTGACCCCATGTGGGGTGTATTGCTACACCTGCATGCCATTCGGGTTGCGCAACGCAAGCGCAACCTTCCAGCGGCTGATGCACATTGCCTTAGGATGGCAGCTCAGGAGAACCACCGAGGCTTACGTCGACGACATCATGGTGAAATCTCGGGAGGCAAAGACCTTAATCTGGGATTTGGAGGAGACCTTCGCCGAGCCTCTGCCAGGTGGATCTGCGGCTCAACCCAGAGAAGTGCGTGTTTGGCGTCCCTTCCGGCAAGTTACTGGGCTTCCTCGTGTCCCACGGAGGGATTGAGGCCAACCCAGAGAAGGTCAAGGCAATCGAAGACATGAGTTCACCACAAAGCCTCAGAGAAATGCAAAAGCTGGCAGGTCGCGTGACGGCGTTAGGGTGTTTCATCTCCAAGCTGGGAGAGCGCGCCTTGCCATTCTTCAAGCTGAAGAAGAAGAAGGGCCCGTTTGAGTGGACACAGGAGGCCGACCAAGCGTTTCAAGACCTCAAGAAGTATCTGACCAGCCCCGCTATGATGGTAGCGCCACGCCCACTCGAGTACCTGGTGCTCTACCTCGCCGCCACACCCTACTCCGCCAGCGCAGCTCTAGTGGCGGTTCGGGAGGAGCGCCAGGTCAAGACTGCGTCGCGATCGGCCACGGCCCCGACCGCAGCAGCACAAGACCAAGAAGGCCTCGCCGAGACCACGACCTCGGCAAATGGAGACCAGCCTCAGCAGGAAGGCGCCCCAAGGGCTGAAGAGGCCGCTCCAGGCAGCCAGGCGTTGGGGGCTCCGTCATCTCAGGAGGCGCCTAACCCTCTAGAAGGCACAGACCCCGTCAGCACACCCACCATTGTCGAGCATCCGGTGTACTTCGTCAGCACAGTGTTGCGGGATGCAAGGGCATGATACCCTATGCCTCAGAAGCTCTTGCTCGCACTATTGGTGGCCTCGTGTAAGCTACGGCACTACTTTCAAGGCCACCCCATCAAGGTCGTCTCAGCCTACCCACTGGAAAGGGTACTCAGGAGCCCAAACTCCGCTGGAAGGGTCGCCGAATGGAACATTGAGCTGCAAGCGTTTCAGTTGGAATTCAGCACAACCAGGGTCGTCAAGGGAGCCACACTTGTAGATTTTGTGGCAGAATGGACAGAGGCACCAGGGCTCGAAGCAGGCGAGGATCGGTCACTTTCCCCAGGAAGTGAGGCACCAGATGGTTGGGTCATGTACTTCGATGGGGCATTCTCGCGACATGGTGCGGGGGCTAGAGTGGTGCTTATATCCCCCGCTCAGGACAAGCTCTATTACGCCGTACAACTCTGTTTCCAATAGGGCAAGAAGGTCTCCAACAACATAGCAGAATATGAGGGCCTCATAGCAAGCCTGAAAGCTGCAGCAGCACTGGGGGTGAAGCGGCTTACCGTCAAGGGTGATTCACAACTCATTGTCAACTTCTCCAACAAAGTGTACGAGCCCAGGGACGAGCACATGGAGGCATATCTTGCGGAGGTACGCAAGATGGAGAAGCAGTTTTGGGGACTAGAGTTGCAGCATGTGCCCCGCGACACCAATCAAGAAGCTGATGACATCGCCAAGAGGGTGTCCAAGCGACTGCCTCAGGAACCTGGCTTTTTCGAGGAGCGGCTCTTCAGGTCATCGGCAGTACCACCACCTTCAAGCACGGTGCAGCCTCGGGAGGAGCTCCCTCAGCCGCCTGCCACAGGGGCCCCGGCCTGTGGCCTGACTTCGAGAGCACTGATACGTCTCCAACATATCTATAATTTTTGATTGTTCCATGCTATTATATTACCTGTTTTGGATGTTTATGGGCTTTATTTTACACATTATTATCATTTTTGGGACTAACCTACTAACCGGAGGCCCAGCCCGTATTGTTGTTTTTTTGTCTATTTCAATATTTCGAAGGAAAGGAATATCAAACGGAGTCCAAACGGAATAAAACCTTCGGAAGCGTGATTTTTGGAACTAACGTGATCCAGATGACTTCAAGTGCAAGTCAAGAAGCCACCGAGGTGGCCACGAGAGGGTAGGGCGCGCCCCCTGTCTCGTGGGCCCCTCGGGCGGCCACCGACGTACTTCTTCCTCCTATATAAGCCTACATACCCCGAAAACATCCAGGGAGCAACCAAAACACAATTTCCACCACCGTAACCTTCTGTATCCGCGAGATCCCATCTTGGAGCCGTCGTCGGCGTTCTGCCGGAGGGGGATTCCACCATGGAGGGCTTCTACATCAACACCATAGCCCTTCCGATGAGTTGTGAGTTGTTTACCACAGACCTTCGGGTCCATAGTTATTAGCTAGTTGGCTTCTTCTCTCTTTTTGGATCTCAATACAATGTTCTCCCCCTCTCTTGTGGAGATCTATTCGATGTAATCTCTTTTTGTGGTGTGTTTGTCGAGATCCGATGAATTGTGGGTTTATGATCAAGTTTATCTATGGATAATAATTGAATCTTCTGTGAATTCTTTTATGTGATTGATTTATCTTTGCAAGTCTCTTCGAATTATCGGTTTGGTTTGGCCTACTAGATTGATCTTTCTTGCCATGGGAGAAGTGCTTAGCTTTGGGTTCAATCTTGCGGTGTTCTTACCCAGTGACAGAAAGGGTTGCAAGACACGTATTGTATTGTTGCCATCGAGGATAAAAAGATGGGGTTTATATCATATTGCTTGATTTTATCCCTCTACATCATGTCATCTTGCTTAATGTGTTACTCTGTTCGTATGAACTTAATACTCTAGATGCATGCTGGATAGCGGTCGATGTGTGGAGTAATAGTAGTAGATGCAGGCAGGAGTCAATCTACTTGTTGCGGACGTGATGCCTATATACATGATCATGCCTAGATAATGTCATAATTATTCGCTTTTCTATCAATTGCTCGACAGTAATTTGTTCACCCACCATAATACTTATGCTCTCGAGAGAAGCCTTTAGTGAAACCTATGTCCCCCAGGTCTATCTCTTATCATATTGCTTCCAATCTACTTTTATTTGCATCTTTATTTTCTGCATCTATATTATAAAATACCAAAAATATATTTATCTTATCATATTATCTCTATCAGATCTCACTTTCGCAAGTGGTCGTGAAGGGATTGACAACCCTTTTATTGCGTTGGTTGCGAGTTCTTTGTTTGTTTGTGTAGGTTCGTGGGACTTGTTGAGGAGCCTCCTACTGGATTGATACCTTGGTTCTCAAAAACTGAGGGAAATACTTACGCTACTATTGCTGCATCACCCTTTCGTCTTCAAGGAAAACCAACGCAAGCTGAAGACGTAGCAAGAAGGACTTCTGGCGCCGTTGCCGGGGAGGTCTTCGCTCAAGTCAAGACATACCAAGTATCCATCACAAACTCATCTCCATCGCAATTACATTATTTGCCATTTTCCTCTTGTTTTCCTCTCCCCCACTTCACCTTTGTCGTTTTATTCGCCCTCTCTTTCCCAATCTTCTCCCCTCTTTTGCTTGCCCTTTCGTTTGCTTGTTTCGTTGGAATAGATGCTTATTTATTGCTAAACAGAGAACCTAAGATCTATGGATCCTCATCCGCTTGCTAATCTCTTTAAGAGATCCAATTATGTTGAACCAATTGCTAGTGAATTTTGTGCACTAGATTATCTTTATGAAGTTTTGCTTGAAATTTGTGAATCTGAAAATTATGATGAAGAAATTTATGAATAGATTCACGATAACTCCTTTAATAAAAAGCACGATTGCAATGATTTTCCTATAAATTCTCTTGATGTCAATTGTGCTAATAATATGCAAAACCCTAAGCTTGGGGATGCTAGCTTTGCTATGTCTACTACTTGTTTCAATGATCATGATTGGGGTGATTCTTCTTATAACCTTGAAAATTTATTTAAGCCCCTTGATGAATATGAGATTTATAATAGTGTTTGCAATAATATTTGAAGTGGTTTTGGAAGAGTGTCAACTTTATATCCCACATATTTGTAGTATGTTCAATCTTATGATATTTTTGATAAAAGTGGGTTCGGAAAGGTCATGACTTTAGTTAATGTTAATCCCACTATTTTGGAAGAGTGTCAACTTAGCATGCATGTGGATCATGTTGAAAATATTTTATGTGATAGCCATTTTGTTGAATTTGCTTATGATGCTACATGTAATTATTATGAGAGAGGAAAATATGGTTGTAGAAATTTTCATGTTACTAAATTACCTCTCTTCATGTTGAGATTGCTATCATCTCTTTGTTCTTCCTTGCATATGCTAGTCTTTGCTTGTCTTGATAATTTGTTTGCTTACAATATTCCTATGCATAAGAAGTATGTTAGACTTAAGTGTGTTTTGTCACATGTTTTATGATGCTCTCTTTGTGCTTCAATTCTTGTCTTTCATGTGAGCATCATTAAAATTATCAATGCCTAGCTAAAAGGCTTTAAAGAAAGTGCTTGTTGGGAGACAACCCAATATTTTTCCTTGTTGTTATTCAATAAATTTTGTTTCTACTTTCTGTTTAGATGTGTTTTCTCCTTTTAATTAGTGTTTGTGCCAAGTAGAACCTATAGGATAACCTATGATATGAGTTGATTTGATTCTGCTGAAAAACAGAAACTTTGCGCTCACGAATTTTTTTTTCAATAAATCACAGGAACGTTCTTTTGCATTGATTCTTTTTTCTACTGATCAATAAACAAATTTTTTAGGTCGTCCTATTTTGGTAGGATTTTTGAGGTTCCAGAAGTTTGCGTTAGTTATAGATTGCTACAGACTGTTCTGTTTTTGACAGATTCTGCCTTTCGTGTGTTGTTTGCTTATTTTGATGCATCTATGGCTAGTATGTAAGGGTATGAACCATAGAGAACTTGGAATACAGTAGGTTCAACATCAAAATAAATAAATAATGAGTTCATAACAGTACCTTATGTGGTGGTTTTGTTTTCTTTCACTAACGGAGCTTATAAGATTTCCTGTTGAGTTTTGTGTTGTGAAGTTTTCAAGTTTTGGGTAAAGCTTTTATGGACTATGGAATAAAGGGTGGCAAAATCCTAAGCTTGGGGATGCCCATGGCACCCCAAGATATTCAAGGATGGCCAAAATCCTAAGCTTGGGGATGCCCCGGGAAGGCATCCCCTCTTTCGTCTTCGTTCATTGGTAACTTTACTTGGAGCTATATTTTTATTTGCGACATGATATGTGTTTTGCTTGGAGCGTCATGTATTATATTAGTCTTTGCTTTTTAGTTTACCACAATCATCATTGCTGTAACACACCTTTTGGGAGAAGCCTATTTGCTTAGGATTTGATAGAATACTCTATGTGCTTCACTTATATCTTTTAAGCTTGATAGTTTTTGCTCTAGTGCTTCACTTATATCTTTAAGAGCGCGGCGGTGGTTTAATTTTGAAGAAATTGCTAGTCTCTCATGCTTCACTTATATTATTTTGAGAGTCTTTTAGAACAGCATGGTATTTGTTATGGTTATAAATTGGTCCTAGATTGATATCCATCCAAGTTGGGTATAATAAAAACTATCATAGGAAGTGAATTGGATGCCATGATCAACTTGATACTTGATAATTGTTTTGAGATAGGGAGGTAGTGATATTAAAGTCATGCTAGTTGGGTGATTATGAATTTAAAGAATGCTTGTGTTGAAGTTAGCAAGTCCCGTAGTATGCACGTATGGTTAAAGTTGTGTAACAAATTTGAAGCATGAAGTGTACCTGGCTTGTGCATCCTTATGAGTGGCAGTCGGGGATAAGCGATGGTCTTTTCCTACCAATCTATCCCCCTAGGAGCATGCGCATAGTGCTTGGTTTTTTATGACTTCTAAATTTTTGCAGTAAGTATATGAGTTCTTTTGACTAATGTTGAGTCCATGGATTATACGCACTTTTACCTTTCCATCATTGCTAGCCTCTTCGGTACCGTGCGTTGCCCTTTCTCACCTTGAGAGTTGGTGCAAACTTCGCCGGTGCATCCAAACCCCGTGATATGATACGCTCTATCACACATAAACCTCCTTATATCTTCCTCAAAACAGCCACCATACCTACCTATTTATGGCATTTCCATAGCCATTCCGAGATATATTGCCATGCAACTTTCCACCGTTATGTTCATCATCATCATGACATACATTACTTTTGTCATATTGCCATTGCATGATCATGTAGTTGACATCATATTTGTGGCAAAGCCACCTTGCATAATTTTTATACATGTCACTCTTGATTCATTGCACCATCCCGGTACACCACCGGAGGCATTCATATAGATTCATATCTTGTTCTAGTTTCGAGTTGTAATTTATGTGTTCTAATCAATAAAAGTGTGATGATCATCATTATTAGAGCATTGCCCAAAAAGAAAAGAAAAAAGA
>NC_057807.1:452154415-452170156 GCF_018294505.1 Triticum aestivum | reverse complement strand
GATGGGATCTAGAGGGGACGGCCCCCTCTCCCCTTCACCCTATAAATAGAGGGGAGGGTGGGAGGGCTGCAGGACCCTTGCTTTTGGGGCAGCCCCTCCCTCCTCCAACTCTTTTTCCTCCTCCGTAGTGCTTGGCGAAGCCCTGCAGGAATACCACGAGCTCCACCACCACCACGCCGTTGTGCTGTCGGAGTTCTCCCTCAACTTCTCCTATACCCTTGCTGGATGAAGAAGGAGGAGACGTCCCCGGGCTGTACATGTGTTGAACGCGGAGGCGCCGTCTGTTCGGCGCTAGATCGGATCTTCCGCGATTTGAATCGACGCGAGTACGACTCCATCAACCGCGTTCTTGTAACGCTTCCGCTTAGCAATCTTTAAAGGTATGAAGATGCTCATCCTCTCCCTATCTTGTTGCTAGAATCTCCATAGATTGGTCTTGGTGATGCGTAGAAATTTTTGAATTTCTTCTACGTTCCCCAACAGTGGCATCATGAGCTAGGTCTATTGCGTAGATTCTATCCACGAGTAGAACACAAGTTGTTGTGGGCGTTGATTTTGTCAATTTACTTGCCGTTACTAGTCTTATCTTGATCCGGTGGCATCGTGGGATGAAGCGGCCCGGACCGACCTTACACGTACGCTTACGTGAGACAGGTTCCACCGACTGACATGCACTAGTTGCATAAGGTGGCTAGCGTGTGTCTGTCTCTCCCACTTTAGTCGGATCAGATTCGATGAAAAGGGACCTTATGAAGGGTAAATAGCAATTGGCATATCACGTTGTGGTTTTGGCGTAGGTAAGAAACGTTCTTGCTAGAAACCTATAGCAACCACGTAAAAAAGTTGCAACAACAATTAGAGGACGTCTAACTTGTTCTTGCAGCATATGCCATGTGATATGATATAGCCAAAAGGATGTGATGAATGATATATATGTGATGTATGAAATTGATCATGTTCTTGTAATAGGAATCACGACTTGCATGTCGATGAGTATGACAACTGGCAGGAGCCATAGGAGTTGTCTTAATTTATTGTATGACATGCGTGTCATTGAATAACGCCATGTAATTACTTTACTTTATTGCTAAACTATTAGCCATAGTAGTAGAAGTAATAGTTGGCGAGACAACTGCATAAAGACATGATGATGGAGATCATGGTGTCATGCCGGTGACGAAGGTGATCATGCTGTGCCTCAAGATGGAGATCAAAGGCGCAAGATGATATTGGCCATATCATGTCACTTTATGATTTGCATGTGATGTTTGTCATGTTTACATCTTATTTGCTTAGAACGGCGGTAGCATAAATAAGATGATCCCTCATAAAATTTCAAGAAAGTGTTCCCCCTAACTGTGCACTGTTGCGAAAGTTCGTTGTTTCGAAGCACCATGTGACGATCGGGTGTGATTGATTCTAACGTTCACATACAACGGGTGTAAGCCATATTTACACATGCAAAACACTTAGGTTGACTTGACGAGCCTAGCATGTACAGACATGGCCTCGGAATACAAGAGATCGAAAGGTCGAACATGAGTCGTATAGTAGATACGATCAACATGAAGATGTTCACCGATGATGACTAGTACGTCTCACGTGATGATCGGACATGGCCTAGTTGACTCGGATCATGTATCGCTTAGATGACTAGAGGGATGTCAATCTAAGTGGGAGTTCATTAAATAACCAGATGAACTTAATTATCATGAACATAGTCAAAAGGTGTTTGCAAATTATGTCGTAGCTTATGCTTTAGTTCTACTGTTTAAGATATGTTCCTAGAGAAAATTTTAGTTGAAAGTTGATAGTAGAAATTATGCGGACTGGGTCCGTAAACTGAGGATTATCCTCATTGCTGTGCAGAAGGCTTATGTCCTTAATGCACCGCTCGGTGTGCTGAACCTCGAACATCATCTGTGGATGTTGCGAACATCTGACATACACGTTTTGATGACTACGTGATAGTTCAGTAATGTTAAACGGTTTAGAATTGAGGCGCGGAAGACGATTTTCAAACGTCGTGGAACATATGAGATGTTCCAAGGGCTGAAATTGGGATTTCAGGCTAGTGCCCACGTCAAGAGGTATGAGACCTCTAACGAGTTTCTTAGCCTACAAACTAAGGGAGAAAAGCTCAATCATTGAGCATGTGCTCAGATTGTCTGAGTACTACAATCACTTGAGTCGAGTGGGAGTTAATCTTCCATATGAGATAGTGATGTTTCTCCAAAGTCACTGCCACCAAGCTACTAGAGCTTCATGATGAACTATAACATATCAAGGATAGATATGATGATCCTTGAGCTATTCGCGACGTTTGATGCCGCGAAAGTAGAAATCAAGTAGGAGCATCAATTGTTGATGGTTAGTAAAACCACTAGTTTCAAGAAGGGCAAGGGCAGGAAGGGATACTTCATGAAATGGTAAATCAGTTGTTGCTCTAGTGAAGAAACCCAAAGTTGAACCCAAACCCGGGACTAAGTGCTTCTGTAATAAGGGGAACAGTCACTGAAGTGGAACTACCCTAGATACTGGATAGATGAGAAGGCTAGCAAGGTCGACAGAAGTATATTGGGTATACATTATATTAATATGTACTTTACTAGTACTCCTAGTAGCACAAGGGTATTACATATCGGTTTGGTTGCTAAGTGTTAGTAACTCGAAATAAAAGAGCTACGAAACAAACGGAGACTAGCTAAAGGTGAGATGACGATATGTGTTGGAAGTGTTTCCAAGGTTGATGTGATCAAGCATCGCATGCTCCCTCTACCATCGAGATTGGTGTTAAACCTAAATAATTTTTATTTGGTGTCTGCATTGAGCATAGACATGATTAGATTATGTTTATCGCAATATGGTTATTCATTTAAGGAGAATAATGGTTACTCTGTTTATTTGAATAATACCTTCAATGGTCTTGCACCTAAAATGAATGGTTTATTGAATCTCGATCGTAGTGATACACATGTTCATGACAAAAGATATAAGATAGTAATGATAGTACCACATACTTGCGGCATGGCCACTTGAGTCATATTGGTATAAAACGCATGAAGAAGCTCCATGTTTGATGGATCTTTGGACTCACTCGTTTTTGAAAAAGATTGAGACATGTGAACCATGTCTATTGGTATATATGCATGAAGAAACTCCATACAGATGGATCATTTGGACTCACTTGATTTTGAATCACTTGAGACATGCAAATCATACCACATTGGCAACATGACTGAAAGGCCTCGTTTTCAGTAAGATGGAACAAGAAAGCAACTTGTTGGAAGTAATACATTTTGATGTGTGCAGTCCAATGAGTGTTGAGGCACGCATTGGATATCATTACGTTCTTACTTCACAGATGATTTGAGTAGATGCTAAGTATATTTACTTGATGAAACACAAGTCTGAATTATTGAAAGGTTCAAGTAATTTCAGAGTGAAGTTGAAGATCATCGTGACAAGAGGATAAAATGCCTATGATATGATCATAGAGATGAATATCTGAGTTACTAGTTTGGCACACAATTAAGACATTGGGGAAATTGTTTCACAACTAATACCGCCTGGAACACCATAGTGTGATGGTGTGTCCAAACATCATAACTGCACCCTATTGGATATGGTGCATACCATGATGTCTCTTATCGAATTACCACTATCGTTTATGGGTTAGGCATTAGAGACAACCGCATTCACTTTAAATAGGGCACCACGTGATTCCGTTGAGATGACACCGTATGAACTATGGTTTAGAGAAATCTAAGCTGTCATTTCTTAAAAGTTTGGGGCTGTGACGCTTATGTGAAAAGTTTTTCGTGATAAGCTCGAACCCAAAACGGATAAATGCATCTTCATAGGACACCCAAAATAGTTGGGTATACCTCCTATCTCAGATCCGGAAGCAAAAGTGATTGTTTCTATAAACGGGTCCTTTCTCAAGGAAAAGTTTCTCTCAAAAGAATTGAGTGGGAGGATGGTGGAGACTTCATAAGGTTATTGAACTGTCACTTCAACTAGAGTGTAGCAGGGCACATGAAGTTGTTCCTGTGGCACCTACACCAATTGAAGTGGAAGCTGATGATAGTGATCATGAAGCTTCAGATCAAGTCACTACCAAACCTCGTAGGTCGACAAGGATGCATACTACTTCAGAATGGTACGTAATCCTGTCTTGGAGGTCATGTTGCTAGAAAACAATGAACCTACAAGCTATGGAGAAGCAATGATGGGCCCAGATTCTGACAAATGGCTCAAGACCATAAAATCCGAGAGAGGGTCCATGTATCAAACAAAGTGTAGGCTTTGGAAGAACTACTTGATGGTCGTAAGGCTGTTGGGTACAGATGGATTTTAAAAGGGAAGACAGACAATGATGGTAAGTGTCACCATTAAGAAATCTCGACTTGTCGCTAAGATGTTTTCCGACAAGTTCAAGGAGTTGACTACGATGAGACTTTCTCACTCGTAGCAATGCTAAGAGTCTGTTGAAATTATATTAGCAGTTCCTGCATTATTTATGAAATCTTGCAGATAGGATGTCAAAACATTGTTTCCTCAATGATTTTCTTGAGGAAAGGTTGTATGTGATGCAACCAGAAGGTTTTGTCAATCCTAAAAGATGCTAACAAGTATGCAAAGCTCCAACAATCCTTCTAAGGACTGGAGTAAGCATCTCGGAGTTGGAATATACGCTCCGATGAGATGATCAAAGATTTTGGGTTTATACAAAGTTTATGAGAAACTTGTATTTCCAAAGAAGTGAGTGGGAGCACTATAGCATTTCTGATGAGTATATGTTGTTGACATATTATTGATCGGAAATGATGTAGAATTTCTAGAAAGCATATAGGGTTATTTGAAAAGTGTTTTTCAATGGAAAACCTAGATTAAGCTACTTGAACATTGAGCATCAAGATCTATAAGGATAGATCAAAATCGCTTGATAGTACTTTCAAATGAGTACGCACCGTGACAAGATTTGGAAGGAGTTCGAAATAGATCAGCAAAGAAGGAGTTCTTGGCTGTGTTATAAGGTGTGAGTATTAAGTAAGACTCAAGACCTGACCGCAGCAGAAGAGAGAGAAAGGACGAAGGTCGTCCCCTATGCTTTAGACGTAGGCTCCACAGTATGCTATGCTGTGTACCGCACCTAAAGTGTGCGTTGCCATGAGTCAGCAAGGGGTACAAGTGTGGTCCAGGAATGGATCACAGGAAAGCAGTCAAGGTTATCCTTAGTAACTAGTGGACTAAGGAATTTTCTCGATTATGGAGGTGGTAAAAGAGTTCGTCGTAAATGGTTACATCAATGCAAACTTTGACGCTAATCCGGATGACTCTACATAGTAAACCGGATTCATATAGTAGAGCAATTATTTGGAATAGTTCCAAATAGCGCGTGGTAACTGCATCTAGAAGATGACATAGAGATTTGTAAAGCATACACGGATCTGAAGGGTTCAGACCCATTGACTAATAACCTCTCTCACAAGTGAGATATGATCAAACCCCATGTGTGTTGGATTCATTACGATCACATAGTGATCTGAAGTAGATTATTGACTCTAGTGCAAGTGGGAGACTGTTGGAAATATGCCCTAGAGGCAATAATAAAATGGTTATTATTATATTTCCTTGTTCATGATAATTGTCTATTGTTCATGCTATAATTGTATTAACTGGAAACTGTAATACGTGTGTGAATACATAGACCACAACATGTCCCTAGTGAGCCTCTAGTTGACTAGCTTGTTGATCAATAGATGGTTATGGTTTCCTGACCATGGACATTGGATGTCATTGATAACGGGATCACATCATTAGGAGAATGATGTGATGGACAAGACCCAATCCTAAGCATAGCACAAGATCGTGTAGTTCGTTTGCTAAGCGATTTTCTAATGTCAAGTATCATTTCCTTAGACCATGAGATTGTGCAACTCCCGGATACCGTAGGAATGCTTTGGGTGTACCAAACAACATAACTAGGTGGCTATAAAGGTGCACTAAAGGAATCTCCAAAAGTGTATGTTGGGTTGGCACGAATCGAGACTGGGATTTGTCACTCCGTATGACGGAGAGGTATCTCTGGGCCCACTCGGTAATACATCATCATAATGAGCTCAATGTGACTAAGTAGTTAGTCACGGGATCATGCATTACGGAACGAGTAAAGTGACTTGTCGGTAACGAGATTGAACGAGGTATTGGGTACCGACGAAAGAATCTCGGGCAAGTAACATACCAAAAGACAAAGGGAATTGTATATGGGATTGATTGAATCCTCGACATCGTGGTTCATCCGATGAGATCATCGTGGAACATGTGGGAGCCAACATGGGCATCTGATACGTCTCCAACGTATCTATAATTTTTGATTGCTCCATGCTACTTTATCTACTGTTTTAGGCAATATTGGGCTTTATTATCTAGTTTTATATTATTTTTGGGACTAACCTATTAACCGGAGGCCCAGCCCAGATTTGCTGCTTTATGCCTATTTCAGTGTTTCGAGGAAAAGGAATATCAGATGGAGTCAAAACGGAACAAAATCAACTGGAGAAGTTATTTTTGGAAGGAAAGCCACCCGAAGAACTTGGAGTGCACGTCAGGAGATATGGGAGGTGCTCACGAGGGTGCCCCCCTGGGCGCGGCCCCCTACCTCGTGGGACCCCCCTAGCTCCACCGACGTACCCCCTGCACCCATATATACCTACGTACCCAAAAACTTCCAGAACAGAACCTAGATTGGGAGTTCCGCCGCCGCAAGCCTCTGTAGCCACCAAAAACCAATCGGGACCCTGTTCCGGCACCCTGCCGGAGGGGGATCCCATCACCGGAGGCTATCTTCATCATCCCAGTGCTATTCATGACGAGGAGGGAGTAGTTCACCCTCGGGGCTGAGGGTATGTACCAGTAGCTATGTGTTTGATCTCTCTCTCTCTCTCTCTCTATCTATCTCTCTCTCTCTCTCTCGTGCTCACTCTCGTGTTCCCTCTATGGCACGATCTTGATGTATCCCGAGCTTTGCTATTGTAGTTGGATCTTATGATGTTTCTCCCCCTCTACTCTCTTGTGATGAATTGAGTTTCCCCTTTGAAGTTATCTTATCGGATCGAGTCTTTTATGAGAACACTTGATGTATGTCTTGTGATCCACTTGATGTATGTTTTGGTGATCAACTTGCGGGTTTCGTGACATTAGGAACCTATGCATAGGGGTTGGCACATGTTCTTGACTCTCCGGTAGTAGCTTTGGGGCACTCTTTGAAGTACTTTTATGTTGGTTGGATGAATCTGAGATTGTGTGATGCATATCGTATAATCATGCCCATGGATACTTGAGGTGACAATGGAGTATCTAGGTGACATTAGGGTTTTGGTTGATTTGTGTCTTAAGGTGTTATTCTAGTACGAACTCTTTTATAGATCGATCCAAAAGAATAACTTTGAGGTGGCTTCGTACCCTACCATAATATCTACGTTTGTTCTCTGCTATTAGTGGCTTTGGAGTGACTCTGTGTTGCATGTTGAGGGCTTGTTATATGCTCTACCTATTGTATTATTGTTGAGAGAACTTGCACTAGCGAAAGTATGAACCCTAGGCCTTGTTTCCTACCATTGCAATACCGTTTACGCTCACTTTTACCGCTCGCTACCTTGCTGTTTTTATTATTTCAGATTACAAAAACCTATATCTACTATCTATTTTGCACTTGTATCTTCATCTCTTCGCCAAACTAGTGCACCTATACAATTTACTATTGTATTGGGTGTGTTGGGGACACAAGAGACTCTTTGTTATTTGGTTGCAGGGCTGCTTGAGAGAGACCATCTTCATCCTACGCCTCCTATGGATTGATAAACCTTAGGTCATCCACTTGAGGGAAATTTGCTACTGTCCTACAAACGTGTGCACTTGCAGGCCCAACAACGTCTACAAGAAGAAGGTTGTGTAGTAGACATCAAGCTCTTTTCTGGCGTCGTTGCCGGGGAGGCTAGGTAAGGGGTACTCACACTCCGTCACTAAGCTCTTTTCTGGCGAGGTGAGTGTTGAAGGTATATATTTAGATCATGCAATTGAATCTTTTTGTTTCTTGTTTTAGCACTAGTTTAGTTTATAAATAAAATTACAAAAAATGGAGTTAAGTTTGTCACAAATGCCTCACATTTTTAATATCTTTCGTGAGTATGATGGAAAGGATAATTGTGCTCAAGTGCTAGAAGAAGAAATCTCTAAATTGTTTGGCACTAAATATTTGAATGATGAGCATGATTACAATGTTGTTAGTACAAATTCTTTGAATATCCATAATGCTAATGATGATTGCACTAGTTATGATGAAAATGTCTCCTATAAGCATGTTGATTTTTGTGGAGTAGATTGGGTTTGTAAGTACACACCAAATAGGGAAGATAGATATTGCAAGAGGCATAAGTACTTAGAAACTAAATTGTTGCAAGAAGAGCTAGATGTGTGTGCTGAAAATTTAAACTTTCTCAGCCATACTTGTGAACTTTGCAATGAATGTGATCATTTCAGTACCCAATGCAAATTGTTTCATGATCGTATCGTGTCC
Source organism: Triticum aestivum (assembly GCF_018294505.1). Lineage (NCBI taxonomy): Eukaryota > Viridiplantae > Streptophyta > Magnoliopsida > Poales > Poaceae > Triticum > Triticum aestivum. Next base: position 452,161,575 of record NC_057807.1, on the reverse strand, counting down.
AAAAATTGTGATGACTTGATTTCCCTTGTACATCATAATGAACTTAGTTTGCTCTTGGGTTATGAAGAAATAAAACGTATAACTAAGATTATTCCAGAATTTGCCCTTGATAGAATTCTTCATTTTGATCTAGAGAGGATTTATATGTATTGTGCGGTGAATTGTATCGAAAATCCTTATATTTCCAATTACCTAAAGAAAATAAAGCAAATGGAAGATGATGAGAATACTAATGAAATGGAATAGGCTTCCCAATCTCATCCTATTATTTCTTATGATGAATCAGGTAACGAGGAAGAGCTTTCTATTCAGCCAGTCTCATCAATAAGGAGCTCAAAGAGGAAGGTTGAACCTACACATAATGTGAAGAAGAAAAAGAAAAGAAGGAGCAACAAAGGTAAAAAGGTATCCCTCCCAAATGATGTTGCTCCTACTACTACGTGTCATGATGATAATTGCTATACTATTGGTGCTATTCATATTTTTAATGATGAGAGTGATTAAGCTTATGATATGAAAGGGCCCAAGCTTGGGGAAGCTATTTTTGATGGGGATGAAATATTTGAGAATATATTTTCTGAAATTAATGATTGTCCCAAGCTTGGGGATGCTACGTTTAATGAAGATGATATTTTTAGCATCCCAAGTTTTGATATGCAAAGTTGTTATGATGATAGCATGCCTCCTACCTATGATGATTATATTGATGAAGTGGGTTTGGAAAAGTGTCAACTTTATGTAGTATTGATCCCACTATTTTGGAGGATGTTGAATTTTATTGTTATGAATATGAAAGTGGATTTGGAAGAGTGTCAACTTTATTTAGTGATTCCACTATCTTGGGAGAGGTTTCAATCGATTATGATGAGAACGAAGTTGCTACTTATGATGATTATTGTGATGAAACTTATGCTATAAAAAGTATTGAGGATTATATTTATAAAACTTGTCATGATTATGATTACCCTTTTTCTGAACATTACTCTTTTAATGTGGAAACAATTTATAGTATTCAAGTCTCTTATGATACTCCCACTATTCCGAACGAGAAGAATTTTGCTTATGTGGAGAGTAGTAAATTTTCTATGCAAGTAGATCATGAAAAGAATGCTTTAGGTGCTGGTTATATTGTTGAATTCATTCATGATGCTACTGAAAACTATTATGAGAGAGGAACATATGCTTGTAGGAGTTGCAATAATGTCAAGTTTCCTCACTATGTGTTGAAAATCTTGAAGTTATGCTTGTTTTACCATCCTATGCTAGTTGATTATTGTTCCCATAAGTTGTTTGCTCACAAAATCACTATGCATAGGAAGTGGGTTAGGCTTAAATGTGCTAGTCATATGCTTCATGATGCTCCCGTTATGTTTCAATTCGTATCTTTTATGTGAGCATCATTGTCATCATCATGCCTAGCTAAAAAGGCATTAAAGAAAAGCGCTTGTTGGGAGACAATCCAATATTTATCCTTACTGTTTTTGTGTGTACACATGATTATGATACTGTAGTAATCATGTTTTATAGCTTTTGTTTCAATAAAGTGCCAAGTAGAACCTTTGGGAAGACTTGGGTGAAGTTTATATGATCTTGCTGTAGAAAACAGAAACTTTAGCGCTCACGAGATTAGCTGCCATTTTTTACTGGAGAGTGCTTTTAGGTTGATTCTTTTTGAAGATTATTAATAGACAAATTCCTCAGGTCCAGCAATCTATTTCATAATTTGGGGGGTTCCAGAGGTATACGTTTGATACATATTACTACAGACTGTTCTGTTTTTTACAGATTCTGTTTTCATTGTGTTGTTTGCTTATTTTGATGCATCTATGGCTAGTATTAAGTGGTATGAACCATAAAGATGTTAGAATACAGTATATATTACACCAATATGAATTTAGAATGAGTTCATTACAGTACCTAAGTGGTGGTTTTATTTTCTTATACTAACGGAGCTTACGAGTTTTGTTTTGAGTTTTGTGTGGTTGAAGTTTTCAAGTTTTGGGTAAAGATTCGATGGACTATGGAATAAGGAGTGGCAAGAGCCTAAGATTGGGGATTCCCAAGGCACCCCAAGGTAATATCCAAGGACAACCAAGAGCCTAAGCTTGGGGATGCCCCGGAAGGCATCCCCTCTTTCTTCTTCGTTCATCGGTAACTTTACTTGGAGCTATATTTTTATTCGCCACATGATATGTGTTTTGCTTGGAGCGTCATTTTATTTTGCTAGTTTTTGCTTGCTTTTAGTTAGAATAATGTTTTGCATATTTAGTTTCAATAAAAAAGTCAAGGATAGCCTTTGCCATGCTTATTTTGCTAGTATACATGTTGCTGTTTGAAAACAGAAAGTTTACCGCTGTTGCAAAAATTCCCTAGAAAAATAAGAGAATGGTATAATGTTGAATATTTTTTCATATTAAGCTCTGATAAATTTATTACAGTGGGAATTTTAGTTCATAATTTTTGGAGTCAGGGAAGTATTGTTACTCTTGAACTCTTTACAGACTGTACTGTTTTGGCAGATTGCTGTTATGGTTGCATTGTTTGCATATGTTGCTTGTTTAATGATTCTATTTGAGGATAGGAGTATTAAATATGCAGAGGCATTTAGTATTCAATGTTGAATAATAATTTTAGTGATTTGTTACAGTAGAAGATGATATGGTTTTGCATTGGTTTATACTAACCTATCTCACGAGTTCTTGTTGAGTTTGTTGTGAATGAAGCTTTTGATAAAAAGAGAAACCATGATATGAGAGGAATTAATGAGACACAAAAGCTAAAGCTTGGGGATGCCCAAGGCACCCCAAGATAATATTTTAAGAAGTCTCAAGCATCTAAGCTTGGGGATGCCCCGGTAGGCATCCCACCTTTCTTCTTCAACAACTATCGGTTAGTATCGGTTGAGCCTAAGTTTTTGCTTCTTCACATGAGTTGTGCTATCCTTGCATTGTAGTTTTCTTTAGCTTTGCTTGCTGTTTGAATAAGTATCAAGATCTGAAATTCTTTAATGAGAGAGAGCCATACACAAATTGGAATTTGCTAGAATACTCTATGCGCTTCATTTATATCTTTTGAGCTTGATAATTTTTGCTCTAGTGCTTCACTTAGATTATTTTGAGAGTTGTTAATAGCATGGTAATTTGCTTAAAGATAATATACTTGGTATTCAAGATATGTGAAACTTTCTTTTGAGTGAGTTGAATACTAAGATAAGTTTGATGCTTGATAATTGTTTTGAGATATGGAGGTGATAATATCAAAGCAATGCTAGTTGGGGTGATTATGAATTTAAAGAATGCTTGTGTTGAAGTTTGTGATTCCCGTAGCATGCACGTATGGTGAACCGCTTTGTGATGAAGTCGGAGCACAATTCTATTTATTGATTGTCTTCCTTATGAGTGGCATTCGGGGACGAGCGATGGTCTTTTCCTACCAATCTATCCCCCTAGGAGTATGCGTTTAGTGCTTTGGTTTTTGATGACTTCTAAATTTTTGCAACAAGTGCATGAGTTCTTTTGATTAATGTTGAGTCCATGGATTATGCGCACTCTCACCCTTCCACCATTGCTAGCCTCTCTAATACCGTGCACTTTTCGCCGGTATCATACACCCACCATATACCTTCCTCAAAACAGCCACTATACCTACCTATCATGGCATTTCCATAGCCATTCCGAGATATATTGCCATGCAACTTTCCACCGTTCCGTTCATATGACACACATTACTTTTGTCATATTGCTTTTTGCATGAACATGTAGTTGACATTGTGTTGGTGGCAAGGCCACCTTCATAATTTTCATACATGTCACTCTTGATTCATTGCATATCCCGGTACACCGCTGGAGGCATTCATATAGAGTCATATCTTGTTCTAAGTATCGAGTTGTAATTGTTGAGTTGTAAGAAAAATAAAAGTGTGATGATCATCATTATTAGAGCATTATCCCAGTGAGGAAAGAATGATGGAGATTATGATTCCCCCATAAGTCGGGATGAGACTCCGGACTTTATGAAAAATAAAAGAGGCCAAAGAAGCCCAAAAAAAGAGGCCAAAGAAGCCCACCAAAAGAGAAAAAAAAGAAAACAATGAGAGAAAAAGAGAGAAGGGACAATGCTACTATCCTTTTTCCACACTTGTGCTTCAAAATAAGCACCATGATCTTCATGATAGAGAGTCTCATATGTTATCACTTTCATATACTAGTGGGAATTTTTCATTATAGAACTTGGCTTGCATATTCCAATGATGGGCTTCCTCAAAAGTGCCCTAGGTCTTCTTGAGCAAGCAAGTTGGATGCACACCCACTTAGTTTCTTTTGTTGAGCTTTCATATACTTATAGCTCTAGTGCATCCATTGCATGGCAATACCTACTCACTCACATTGATATAAGCACCATGATCTTCATGATAGAGAGGTCTCATATGTTATCACTTTCATATACTAGTGGGAATTTTTCATTATAGAACTTGGCTTGTATATTACAATGATGGGCTTCCTCAAAAGTGCCCTAGGTCTTCTTGAGCAAGCAACTTGGATGCACACCCACTTAGTTTCTTTTGTTGAGCTTTCATATACTTATAGCTCTAGTGCATCCGTTGCATGGCAATCCCTACTCACTCACATTGATATCTATTGATGCGCATCTCCATAGCCCGTTGATACGCCTAGTTGATGTGAGACTATCTTCTCCTTTTTGTCTTCTCCACAACCACCATTTTATTCCATGGCTCACGCTCGTGTATTGCGTGAAAGTTGAAAAAGTTTGAGATTTCTAAAGCATGAAAAAATTGCTTGGCTCGTCATCGGGGTTGTGCATGATTAAATACTTTGTGTGATGAAGATAGAGCATAGCTAGACTATATGATTTTGTAGGGATAACTTTCTTTAACCATGCTATTTTGAGAAGACATGATTGCTTTAATTTGTATGCTTGAAGTATTATTACTTTTATGTCAATATGAACTTTTATTTTGAATCTTTCGGATCTGAATATTCATGTCACAATTAAGAAGATTTACATTGAAATTATGCCAAAGTATCACTCCGCATCAAAAATTCTTTTTTATCATTTACCTACTCGAGGACGAGCAGGAATTAAGCTTGGGGATGCTTGATACTTCTCCAACGTATCTATAATTTTTGATTGCTCCATGCTACTTTATCTACTATTTTAGGCAATATTGGGCTTTATTATCCACTTTTATATTTTTTTTGGGACTAACCTATTAACCGGAGGCCCAGCCCAGATTTGTTGTTTTATGCCTATTTCAGTGTTTCAAGGAAAAGGAATATCAGACGGAGTCAAAACGGAACGAAATCAACTGGAGAAGTTATTTTTGGAAGGAAAGTCACCCAAAGGACTTGGAGTGCACGTCAGGAGATACGGGAGGTGCTCACAAGGGTGCCCCCCCCCCGGGCGCGCCCCCTGCCTCGTGGGACCCCCGTAGCTCCATCGATGTACCCCCTGCACCAATATACACCTACGTACCCAAAAACTTCCAGAACAGAACCTAGATCGGGAGTTCCGCCGCCACAAGCCTCTGTAGCCACCAAAAACCAATCGGGACCCTGTTCCGGCACCCTGCCGGAGGGGGATCCCATCACCGGAGGCTATCTTCATCATCCCGGCGCTATTCATGACGAGGAGGGAGTAGTTCACCCTCGGGGCTGAGGGTATGTACCAGTAGCTATGTGTTTGATCTCTCTCTCTCTCTCTCTCTTTCGTGTTCTCTCTCGTGTTCCCTCTATGGCACGATCTTGATGTATCCCTAGATTTGCTATTGTAGTTGGATCTTATGATGTTTCTCCCCCTCTACTCTCTTGTGATGAATTGAGCTTCCCCTTTGAAGTTATCTTATCGGATTGAGTCTTTTATGAGAACACTTGATGTATGTCTTGTGATCCACTTGATTTATGTTTTGGTGATCAACTTGCGGGTTTCGTGACATTGGGAACCTATGCATAGGGGTTGGCACACGTTCTTGACTCTCCGGTAGTAGCTTTGGGGCACTCTTTGAAGTACTTTTATGTTGGTTGGATGAATCTGAGATTGTGTGATGCATATCGTATAATCATGCCCACGGATACTTGAGGTGACAATGGAGTATCTAGGTGACATTAGGGTTTTGGTTGATTTGTGTCTTAAGGTGTTATTCTAGTACGAACTCTTTTATAGATCGATCCGAAAGAATAACTTTGAGGTGGTTTCGTACCCTACCATAATCTCTATGTTTGTTCTCCGCTATTAGTGGCTTTGGAGTGACTCTTTGTTGCATGTTGAGGGCTTGTTATATGATCTATCTATGTTATTATTGTTGAGAGAACTTGCACTAGCGAAAGTATGAACCCTAGGCCTTGTTTCCTACCATTGCAATACCGTTTACGCTCACTTTTACCGCTCGCTACCTTGCTGTTTTTATTATTTCAGATTACAAAAACCTATATCTACTATCTATTTTGCACTTGTATCTTCATTTCTTCGCCGAACTAGTGCACCTATACAATTTACTATTGTATTGGGTGTGTTGGGGACACAAGAGACTCTTTGTTATTTGGTTGCAGGGTTGCTTGAGAGAGACCATCTTCATCCTACGCCTCCTACGGATTGATAAACCTTAGGTCATCCACTTGAGGGAAATTTGCTACTATCCTACAAACTTGTGCACTTGCAGGCCCAACAACGTCTACAAGAAGAAGGTTGTGTAGTAGACATCAGTATCCAGATCCTGCTGTTGCTTATTGGCCGGAGAACTGTCTCGGTCATGTCTGCATGGTTCCCGAACCCGTAGGGTCGACACACTTAAGGTTCAGTAACGCTAGAGCTGTTATGGGAAATAGTATGTGGTTGCCGAAGGTTGTTCGGAGTCCTGGATGAGATCCCGGACATCACGAGGAGTTCCGGAATAGTCCAGAGGTGAAGATTTATATATGGGAAGTCCAGTTTCAGTCGCCTGAATGGTTTCGTGGGTTATCGGTATTGTACCGGGACCACCGAAAGGTGTCCGGGGGTCCACCGGGTGGGGCCACCTGCCCCGAGGGACTTGATGGGCTGAATATGGGAGGGAACCAGCCCCTAGTGGGCTGGTGCGCCCCTCCCCAAGGGCCCAAGGCGCCTAGGGTTGGAAACCCTAGGGGAGGGGGCGCCTCCACCTTGCT